>NW_014555522.1:567503-626053 GCF_001313825.1 Dinoponera quadriceps
AAAGAAAGCTCGCGCGTTTACGGCGGGCGTAACGAAGCGGGACGAAAGCATCTCCGACGAGACGCGCTCTTGAAATTTCGGGACGCGGATCCCTACTTCTTCCGCTCTTCCTCCCGCCGGCGATCACGCTTGGGGTAGGTCGCCGCGCGATCACGAGCCGTAGGGGTGGTTCCGCGCGCCGGGAGGGTGCGTCGCGACCGACGACGGCGCGAATCGAGCCGTTGCTCGCGGTCCGGAGTTGAAGACCCGACTGATGGAAACGCACGCAGAAACTCGGTATACTCGAGGGCGCAGGCGCCTCCGCGTCTCTCCGCTGATCTTCTTCCGTTGCACGGAGGCTGCCGCGCGCGCGCGCGCGTCTCCGTCCGCGAAGTGTCGCTGTCCTCTTCGACACCGCGCGTGTCCCGACCTTAAAGACCGACCTCGTGTGCTTACCTTCTTTCTCCAGCCTGAATAGGTAACTCGGCGCGAGTGCACGCGCGTGTGTGTGTGTATTCCACGACACTTATACATTACGGATCCGCCGAAGCGGGTAACTTGGCGCGACGCGTTCGAAACCCGGCTGTCGCGTCCGAATTTCAATTCGAACGCTCGCGACATTGTCACTTGTTTCTTCGCCCGATGTGGCTCCCGCCGATCGATCGCTGTTTGCATCGTTACTTTCGTCCGAACGGGGCGCTTCGTAATCACTTCGATTGAATTCGCGCGCGAAACGGACAGCCGTGACTTCCGAGCGGATCAAATGAGATTGCGCGAAATTAAGGGATCCTCTCGCGAGCGCGTCGAACTACCACCGGTGCACGCGCGGGTTTTACAGCGTGCGGGCTTAATCGTTCGCGTAAACCAAGAGCGAGGAGAAAGAGAGAAGCCGGGGCACAGCCGTTCTTTCACGTCGGCTGGCTTTCTTCGCCGGCGAAATTACCGACACTCCCGAAGATGGGCCTGTAACCTCGCGATTTTATATCGACCCGAACGAGAACTTTTAGCCGCGGTCACGGGGGGCAGCTCTCGGGGTCTAATTAAACTCCGCGGAGTGCGGCCGCGAGTTACTCGTTGGCACAGTCTCTCTCTCTCTCTCTCTCCGTGCTTCATTCCGCTTCCGTGGCGCGACGTAACGCGCCGGGAATGTTATTCGACAGCGCGGGCCGCGCGCGGATGGGACGCGACGCGCGGAATTATTGCCGCGGAAAGTTCTCCTCTTCCTAAGGGGAAGTTGTCATGTCTCTTTGTACCATTGTTATGTATCGCGCCGCGCAACTTTATATCGTATCTTACTTCGGCTTCCGACGCGGTAAGTGTGCCGTAATATATTGTTTCGCCAATGGCCCTGCCACTTTGCCGCTGCACGGCTTGCCGCGCGCGCGGTTCTCCCTTTTATTTCGTGAGACAACGCGCGCTCTCGCACGCGTGCGTTTCCCGTCGTTCATATGGGTGTGTGTGTCTTTCGCGAAGTGAATATCCCCTTCGACATTTCGCATTCCTATCTTACTTCGCCTCGCCGTTATCTCGTCGAATAGCGGAGGCGAAAGACCACCTCCACCCCGGGACACCCACCCTCTTACGTCCCGCGCACCGAGTTTTTCCACTCAGAAAACACTCGACTCGTATCCCGGAGCTACAAGACACTGCCGTGGTTACGAGATTTCGATATTCCCTTTGCCTTTCTTTCCGCGTGCCCGCCCTCGTATCTCGCATTGCGATACCGCGCCGGCGGCGCAGGATGATCAAACCTGGGAATAAAGTGTCCGGAAGAAAGAACGCGGAGAGAACGGGGTGGAGCGGGAGGACGCTGAATTAACGTCTCTGGGGCGCACCGCGGACTGCAATTTCGTAAATTACTTTAAGTATGCCGCCGCCGCGCGCTTTTGTAATACAGGCAGTGACGAAAAAGAAACGTCCGCGTTACAAGACGGAATATTTACCGGGAAGCACGTGTCGGGATATTCTTTCGAATATCCGCTCCTTTTTCCCCTCTTTTATCTCCCTCCCTTCTCTTTGAGGGAAAAAAACCAAATATAGAATCGTGGTCGGGAACGTAGCGAGATGAAAGGCTTTCCCAGTTGACCAAATGAGATTCGCAACGGTGCACGTTGGAATTCGCTTAACGCGAGTTAATATCCCGCTGACTTTCGTCGACGGGTGCAGTTAAGGCGGGGGCGAGATCAAACGTTCGCGGCGACGGGGTTGCATTCGCGAGAACGCGGAGAACCCGGTGAAATCCTCCTCCCAGATTTCTCGATCGGTATTACCCGAGATTATGCGGACGACCGGGCCGGCCGAAAATCCGTAAAATGAATCGAACCAAGTGTTTGCGGAGGACGGATCTAATTTCCCGTGTACCACGATGATAAACGGGATCCACGAGAGATCTGAGAGAGATGGAGAGCAAGATAGAGGAGGAGGCTCGCCGGGACTCCACTCGGCCCATCCTGCCACCTCGATCGAGTTATCCTTGATTCCGTTAGCTCGGCCTAATCTCCCTCTTTGGCCGCCTCTCTCTCGAATCTCCGCTTCCCACCGACCCGTCCTTGTAGCGGTACCTTCATCTATGTACCTTTGGCGCCCTCCTCCATCTATCTATCTATCTATCTCTCTCTCTCTCTCTCTCTGACCTTGCGCCCTGTTGTTACCAGCATATTCGTCCATCTCTCAGCGGCACGATGCAAATTTCGAAAAGCCTTCGGCTCCGGCCGTAAATCAAGTTAACGTTGTCCCCATTCGCCCGGCTGGCCGGAGGCGCGTGCATCGCGCGCGACACGTAACAGGCGTTGTCGACGTGCATCGTCGCGCTGCTCTCTTTCCCACACTCGAGCCCGCTACGATTGCAATACCACCGAGTGATTATGATAGCGACGCGGTTCGCTCGAGAGGTCCAGACCGCGATCTGACCGCACTGATCTCGTCGAGTTTCGGCTCTCCGCGACTGCGTTCCGCCGAAGTTAATGATGAGAAACGAGACGCGTTCGGCAAAAATTCGCACACTCACCCGAGACGAGAGAAAACCGCGACTCCTCTCCGTGGTGTTGCATCGCAAACGGTTTCGTCAGGTCGACCCTAAAAAGAGCACACACGTCCGCTCGTTATTTTAATGTCGCGACGGGCTGATCGCCCGTAAACCCAAACGGCACGGATCGCCTTAGTCCCCGGTAGTTTCCTCCTCCGTAGTTATTCGCTCGACTTGTCATCGGGCCGACGAGGGCAATATCCCGTCGACGCGTAGCATCGTCGAAAACTGGCCGGGCTCCAGGATAACTGCACGATGCACAGTGACACTCGATTATTGGGAGAAATAGCGTGAGAAGTATGGATAAAGGACACCCGGGATATAATGCGAAACACGGCAAGAAATCCTGCCTGGTACGAGGTGTCTCTTGCCGGGATTTCGATCGGCGCGTTTATATTTCGTGCCGGAACCGGCGACGGTGGGCGTTATCGGGTCGAATTCAATTTTGGCGAAGAATAAAAGCGACGACGACGAATATACGAATATTGGGTCGTAGTAATCGCGGCTCTCGCATGCAAACGGAATGTGAATGACGGGTCCTGAAGGAACGATTTAGCAGAACGGCATCATGATTTCTCTTTCGGGAGGAGGAAAGGAGGGGGGGGGGGACATTTCGATCCGCGATATGATCGTTCTTTATTTTTTAAGGGAAGAAACGAGAAAATGGAAAAAAGATTATTCGTCGGAATTTCTCGACACGTGGCAAATATGCCGTCTTGTAACGCGAACGCTACTTTTCTTCCTCCGTCGTAATTTTCTTTATTTATCTTTCGGAGAAATTTTTTAGCAGAAGAGCGCGAATTTCTGCGCAGCTCGAAACAAATCTCGTGTATCTGCGGCAACTGTTGCGCCGAGGGCGTCAATTATAGCGAATAAACGGCGCCTTCGAACGCGCGATCGGAACGTAAGGGTAGCACCGTAACCGCCGTCGTCCATTATGCCGGTATAACTGCTTGCGATAGCGGGCGACACTCGATTATTGGGAGAAATAGCGTGAGAAATATGAATAAAGCCAGGCATATATTGCACCCTCTATACGGTATTGTGTGGGGATTCGCTCGGTATCGCCCGGCCGTCTCTCCTCTCCTCGAGTGTTCGATTGTAATTAGAATTTATCGCGATAGAACCGGTAGGCGGCAATGCGTAAGAGCCACTTCGCGCCGACTGCGAGTTGGCGCATGAAATTGCGCGATTCATAAAAGCATTCGTAAACGTACGAGCGAATTTATTCGACGTGGCGAAGTAGGGAGCGGCGAAGGGGAGGAAGAGCACCGTTCGCGCCCTATAGTAAAATACGCGCGATGATGAATCGGACTCCGACGTGCACGGTTATGTTCGTGGCTCATAATACGGGCCGGCTATCCCTCTCTTTCTCTCTCTCTCTCTTTAAATAGCGTCCACGCCCAAAGTGGCGATCTCGTCGTAATAACGACAACGGCCGAGCGTTGCGCGATACCTACCATTAGCCTCATCGGCCGAATATCGATTCCGTTAACCCAAGCGCGGTTAGAAGAGAGTATTCGATAAATTCCGTACTCTAACGGCGCCCACGAGAACGTAGGAGGAGGTGGTTGGTGGTAGAGGAAGGGAGAGAAGGAAAGAAAGAAAGAAAAGGAACGACTGTAACGGAAAATACAAGGCGCTGACGATTTTTCATGCCGCGCCGCGAATGAATTATTCATCACTCGTGATAGGCATAAAAGTCGCGACGGCCCGAAATGAAAATGTCCCGAATGAATATAGCCTCGGGGGCTCGTGAATCGGATACTTAAGGCGGATAGTTCGCCACGAGAGGGACGGGAGCTCGCCTCGCATCGTTGATCGCGTGTGCGACGCGGTAAAATATTTTTTAATGGATATTCGTGGTAAAGCGCGCGGCTGCGAGCTGCGGCATGGTGTCGTGCCGCGGCGAAATATTTCGCGATATTCTTTCCTATTTGTGGCTCCTTTTAACGAGGGAAAAATAAAGATTGATATCCCGGAGGAGGGGCAAGAAAAGAGGGGGAAGAAGGAGAGCGAGAGAGAGAGAGAGAGAGCGCGAGTCCGCAATGGATTACCCGCGATTTTCGGATCGATTTGACTCGAACGGCGTTGCGATAAATTAATGGCGAAATCACGAGTTTCTGCTCGTGACTTGACTGATCGACTGATCGAGGATCTTTCGCGCGCGAAGCCCTCTTCCGGGTTATTACGCTGTTTACTTTATCATCCCGGTCGTGATTACCGGTCGTGATATCCGTCTCGCCTCGTTTCGTTATCGATTAATCTGAGATGCGGAACGTTCGCGCGCGAAAAAGTTGGCGACTTCGGTCTCCGTTTATTCGGCCGCGGTACACGAATCCCTCTGTATAGGGCGGGCGGACCGTTGCAGGTGGCAGATTGCGTCGCTGCGGAGTCGACGTGTCGCACCTATGAGAAATTACCCTATGGCATGCGGTTCCCCGGGAGCAGCCGTCTGACGACGCGATGCGACGCGAGACGACGCATTTCCATATGTACGTGGTCTTTACACGGGTACAGCCGTGCGCGCATAGTTCTCCGTGTACGATCCGGTGCCCTCCCGCCGTCGCTGCAGGGTGCTCGTGACAGCTCGGCGGAACCCCCGAAACAAGATCCTCCTTGAGTCTCTAACGGCTTAAGTGCTCCCGCGCACGGCTGCTGTGAATGCACCTTTACCCGCTGCGCGAGGATGCTGCGGCGGAGGTCGTTGGTTCAGGCGGGAGCGGGACGGCAAGACGAAGGAGGCGGGACGAGAATGGAACCGTCTGTGCGATTCGGGGGTCTACTACAATCGATTATCGATAAATGCCTCGCAGAATGCTCCCTGGATGGTCTGATTGTTAGACGCGGCCTCTTCAGCGCCGATTAACGGCCCTGGCGCTGTCGTAACCATCTTCGACGCGAAGATAGATGCATCTTGGAAACCGTAATAAATGGGTGCCGCGAGTTTTTCCTCGATATTTATCGTTGAGAATTGTCCGACCACCGCAATTAAGTTAATAAAGACGCGAGTGCCGTCGAGCGATTATCCCCCTCGTCGGTTTCTTATCCGGCGCAGCTCGAGTGATCTACTCGAGGAGCGGCCCGAGGCACTCGTTACGCGTCCAGCTTTAAATGCACAACTGCGGGAATTGACGAGAGACGAGCGTGCAGAACACGTCGTCGTTCGAGCTCGTCGCGAGTCTCGTCGTGCGGTGCAATTTCTCATCTTCCCGGTGTAAGTGGAGAATTCTATTTCGGCGATTCCTCCCAGGAGAGGATGAACCTGGAGAGAACGCCTATCCCTCCAAATCCTCCGGATTTACATCGACCGGCATTAGAATGCAATTTACCGCTGATAGGCGCGATCAATTATCGATAAATCGCGGCCCGTTTCCACTGTTCCGATCGTTATATGGATTCCCTTCAGGGCTTCGGCTGACCGACGGCCCGTGGGATAAGAAGGAGGAGAGGGGGGGGGGGGNGCGTTTCACATGGCAGCTGACTGGATTCTTTCCAGTCACTTAGCACGACGGGAGAGAAAAATAGACTTTCGCGACGATTTATAGATTTCCTTTAGACCGCGCGAAAAATTTCACTACTCCCGTTGCGCGCGGTGCCCGTAACCTCTGTTTATCGGGCATACCCTTTTTTTCCCGCTTAATTATTTAAAGATCACAGTGTGAGTAGAATCGATTTTCTCTTATGTAAAAAAAAGTACTAGGCGCGAGTACCGGAGCTTATTTTAGTATAGCGGAGAGATGAGAATATTTTCGGAAAATAAGTAAGAAGGTTAAAAAATATGTTTTTATGTAAAGAAGGTGATGTAACGCCCTCTCCTCCTCTGTCTATTTACATTTGGTATGATAACTTTGTAAATAATCAATATTTTAAAATGAAAATTTGACGAGTACATTCGTCAGGGTGTTGTTCGATTTGTCAGGTGTTGTTCAATTGATTTTAGACTCAAAGTTAAGAAGTATTTATTACTTATTTATTATTTAGGATATTAGTTATAAAAAAGTGTGGCGTCACTGCTTAATGGTTCAAAGAGGAACAGGGATGATGTCCCCTAGTAAAATAGATTTAAAAAATTAGTTTTTTTGAAAAACACAGTTTTGTTACGAATTTATATATTTATTTGAAATAAATTCTTAGAAAGGACAACAAGGACGTGAATATAATCGTGAATTTTTAATGTAGATACTGACTTGCTTATTAGAAGGTAGATGCAAACTGTCAAAGGACGATTTTTACAACAAACAAATAGATTTTTAATTTGAATTATTGATTTATCGAATAATAACTTCGGCATAAAAACTATATATATATATATATATATTCGTGCGATAATATATCCAGATTTAAAAAGAATGAAGAAGCATACATAATTAAATGCTAAAATGACCTTGAAAACGTTTCGAAATGTTTAAAAATAAAAATACCATTGTAACAAATGCCGGCTCTTGTTTATTGGCCTATTAGCGTCATTATGTAACGGCAGGCTATTAAACACACGATTCCGTAAATAATTATTAGAATTCGTCACGTAATAGCGAAAATATTAAAGAGGGAGGACCATAATACCGCCTTCTCCTCTATCGCGCGCCGATGCAATAAATCGGTGAGAAAAGAGACGTGGAGGTAATTAATGAAGTGTGCTTGTCTCAGGACAACGGCGATGCGCGTTTTCTTAAGAGTTCACTGTTCCATACAGTGGAGAAATGTATGCAAATGTGCAGTGAGAGAAGAAGTTCCCATTGTTTGGTACAATGATCCGCGCGTGCAACAATAAGTGTCCTTCTTTTCCCCATCCGACGGGACGAATTCGCGAATGGTCGAAAGGAAGTGCTCCTTCTTTTCTTTCGTAAAGTTCCTTTTCACCTTTCCTGTTGTTCCAACTTTGACCCACATAGTCAACGACGCCGCCGGCGAACAAGTTCTACGAGCGAGCAGAAATTGTTCCTAATTGTTAAATGCTGTTTCCCCCGACCTTTTTCGTTCCTCTCGTTATCATCTTTAAACTGCAGACGGTAGCTAAGGCTATTTCCTTCGTTCCAAATTGGAGAACTAAATGAAAGTTCGCGCGCGTACGAATACGAGAGCGGATAAAATTTATAACTAAAGTGCAAACAAATTAGCGTAAAATTATAAAGAGAGAACGAGAGAGAGAGAGAGAGAGAGAAAACGTGCGACCTTCTCGATTTCCCGCCGATATAAAAATTTCCCATGCGAGAATGCAATTTGAAAAGAATCCCGGGGAGAGGATAAGTCCCCGGATAATCCGCATCTTCCGATCGGCACGTAACCCTCAATCAAATTCGACTCTCTGATACGCGATATCAGCTTTTGCACGATAACTGCATAATGATATCGTATCACCGCGGAAGGCGGTAGATCCATTTGTCAGATTCGACAAGCGAGTTATGATCAATCCCTCCCTTTTCGGCCGTGGGGCGACCGCAATTCATCCGCTCTCGCGCGGCATTCCTCCTCCGGGCTGGCGATTCTTCTCGCGGCTTATCCTACGGCCGCATCTCCTCCAGCCGTCAAGGAAACGAGAACGAAGGAAGGATCGGCGAACGAGTTCGCCCGCGCTGGACGCAAGTACGCGCGGCCAATGCATGCTGATAAACCCGTCGGAAGAATTTAAATCCCGAGATGCCGTCGTCTGTCTCTCTCTCTCTCTCTCTCTCGCGGCCTTCCTTTCTCACTTTGCTTGCCGTTCGCGCTCCAGCGGAGCGGCGCGCTTCGATCCTGGATCCTTCGCGTTGCAACAATTCTCCGACCGCCGCTGCGGCTTAAATGTATCACGCCGGACGATTTATTAACCCATTTCGCGAGCAGACATTGCGAACTTCGAGGATTTCGTCGGGATAGATACCGATAACTTTCCAACGGTTTGGTGGTACGAGCCGCACCCCGCCGACGCCTTCCGTGCTCCCACGGCTGGCTTTCGTGATTGCGACGCGCCGGCAATTTCGCCGGCAAGAATATTCGCGATCTGATTGATCGCCCTCGGCGGCCCCGACAATCGCGAATGCCCGGGCGTAAGTAATATTTTTGTTGCGCAAACCGCGCGCATGTGTTCTCTAAGAACACGTAAATACGATAGATGGATGGCGCGATAAATTTTTCGGCGAAGAATCTTTCGATCGCGCGCTCGGCGTGCAGAGAAACGGTCGGAGACACGGAGAACGGAGAGGATGGCACGCGAAAAACAGATATTGTCGGGCGAAAGGATCTTCGGTTTGTAATTACAGCCCTGTGAGCGTTGCGCGTCGTCGACTGTCGAAAGGTCCTTCGCATTCATTCGGCGAGCTCGTGAGACACCGACGGAAATATTAATGCCTCTGTTTACCACCTCCCTCGTTAGCAGAGTTCGCGTCGATGAATAAGAGGCCCTCGTCGCTGAAATAAAGGCGCGTTAAAATAGCAGCTGGCTGCAAGTACTCTCGAGCAACCGGCCCGATGTAATTAATATCGCGCTGTAAAATGTAATGTATTTTCTCGTTAAAAATTATTATCGAGGCTCGCGAGCGAGAACGGCGCGCGCAGCCGTAGTTTTTATCAAAATATAATTTCCTCCTGCTTATTCTTAATACGTGAAAATATGATGTACTCGCGGGGGGAAGGGCGGGGAATGTAATCATGAAATATATGTAATGGGTCCGGCCGGGGGGATTTATTGAACGCGTTCTTTCTGTGTGCGCGCGCGCGCACGCACGCACGCACCATATATCGCGGGTGTTTACAAGAAAGGCGAAACAATAGCGGAAAAATTATATTATGAATCTCACGACGGTGCTTTACGATCCGTAGGAATAACACGGCAGTGGTAATTTTCAAGTTGCGCGCGTGGCTGTAAATCGGCCGCGATCTCCCACCCTTGCGAACTAACCGCGGAGTTTCGTATAATTTTATTAGTCGCTTACGCGTTTGTATCGCTAACCCGTAGTTACATTATGTTAACGTGTTTATCGTCACGCGAAGGCGGTTCGTTTAGCCGGCTTAGAATTAACGCTTGCAATCAATTTTGGCGCGTCCAACAAATGGAGGAGAGTCGAAGGGTGTGACTCGGCGGCGAGTTAAATCGAGATTTTTCGAGGAGAGCTCGTAGTCTACCAGTTTTCGACAGTCGCGCTGAATAAACAATAGCACTTACTTCCCCATTATTCAGGAACGTACTTTATATACGGTTGTGCACTCTTCCTTGATTGGACGGTCATTGTCGCGAGTTTTCTTATCTCCCAGCTTCTGCCCCGACTGCGAAACAATCACATCGGCGACGATATGACCGACAGACGTTTCCGACGCGAGGAAACGCCTTCTGTCTTTCCGCTTCTCTCATCTCTCTCATCGTGCGGCGTTGCATTCAGTTCCCCTTTGTTGTTTTCTTGCGCACGAACGAGATAATTCACTAATGGAGGGGCAACTCGCGATTACTTCATCGGCATCGTCTCCTCATCGCATTTCGCAGCCACTTTCCTCGAGAGCATCCATTGTTGCGCGCAGCCGCTTATATCTCGTTTATTTCTCGGCATATTTTGCAGAGACAACTTTATATCGGGAAGCCCCCCGTCGCTTAATTGTATTAATTAATTAACTACGGAAACTACCGGCGAGACCAACTTACAGACACATTACGGTAACAAGTTTGCGGTTGTGGAAAGACGGAAGTTGCTCTAGGTCAAAGTTGAACACGATGGGGACGTCGAGGCAAGCCATTCAATCCGCAAACAGGATTTATCTTCGCTCACTCGCTCGCTCGCTTGCTTCGCGTATCCCTATTTTGTCCCTTACGCTCTCTCCCTCTCTCTCTCTCTGTCTTTGTCTTTCTCCTGATTCCTACGTCCAACAAAGAGACAATTTCCTGATGGACGAGTATTCTCGAAATTCACTGATCTTACAGCGTCGCTTCGAAATTTCGAATAACCTTTAAGTAACTTAATACATTATCGCTAAAAATTTACATGCGCGAAGTAATGTGTTCGGAAGTTAGAAAAACGAAGGAGAAGAAGGATTGAGATAAAATTTCGTTAATTATCATCAAATCTTCGTGTCCGCAGTCACGAAGTCAGTATCAAAGATGGTCACGGTCGTTTCGGCACAAAGTTACGCAGGACGACGAAGATGGGTCGGGTAATTCGATTCGCAAACACGATTTATTTCCTCTTGTTCTCCGCCTAGTCTGTTCTTGTTCCTTTTACTCCGTGGATTTCGTCCTTTTTGCCATTTGATTCACTTATCGCGCCAAAGGACGATTCACTGATGGACGGGGATGTCTTTGGAATGACTTTCACTCTTCCACCGACCCTCGCTCCGTCTTTCTCTCTTTTCTTTTTAAAGTGACGTATGTCACGCGCTGTTCCCACACTTCTGTACTTCATCTGTATTTTGTACGCGCTACTTACCGAGACTCTGTCGGTAATATCGCAACGATCCGTCGAAAATTTTAATTGTTCTTTCCTTCAAAATACATCACGCTATCTGATACGAGTGTGTACGCGTCCTTTAATCTCAAAGCACAGCAATATCCTTGTCTACGGTGTAGCGTGCCGAGAACGATCGAGGCGTCAATTCAATCCGCAAACCGGATTTATCGTCCCATCTACTTCCCGTTCCTCGTCGCGGTCATAGACCTCTCGTCTGCCCCGATTTTCTTATCGCGCGAGAAGATTCTTCGGAGACACGTTCTCGAGGATTTACAAAGTGTTTCTTATAATTTTTTTTTTACTTCTCATCTTCCGGAAACGACGCTTACCCGCTCACCATTGTTCAATTTGTCTCGTTCCTTCCGATTCTTTGGAGCCACTGGCCCGAAGAGTCGAGAAGTCTTCACCGATACAGCGAGTGAGTTGAAAGCCGAGATTATAACTCCCGGCGCGATAAGTTGCCGGCGAATGAATTACAGTGCGGCGCGAAGACCCCTCGACGGCATTAACGGATTACGCGTGCTCGCGCTCAAGGTAAATCAATTCTTACTGAGTAATCGATCCTTTATCCGTCGTGCGATGTAACCGCGTCGTTCCCGACGCGTCCCGAGCTTGGGAGAAGATCCTTTCGCGATATATACACGACGTATTAAACGCGCCGCTATCTGAGAAACTGCCTCAATGAATCGCGGCTCGCCGGGACAAATTAGTATCGCCTGTAAATTATTCTTAAGTCGGAGAATTACGAGCGTAGTCCTCTCGCTTCCTGAAAGGATTACATTAGTCGAGAGTTACCTCTACGGATCGTCTTACAAATTGGAATTATATATTTACGCGAAGTTTTCTGCGCCGCTGCGATATGGCCGAACTTTCTCAATTTTAACACGCCGATCTGTAATTTATCTCGGCCACTTCGCTGCAATTAACACGTTTTCGCTTTAATCTACTTCTTCGTTATTTCGCGCTTATCGGGTGAAATTTCCAGCAACGGCATGAAAATGGCGCTCTTTGCGTTAAACTTTAAATATTGTCTCTCTTTCCTGCGGGAAAAACGAGCCGGCGTTTTATGTTAAGGGTCCGGGGTGGTGGAAAAATGAAAGCATCGTAAAGTGGTGAAAACTTTATATTTCAAAGGTGTCAACAACGCTCGAGAGTAATGTCTGACTAACGAGAAACAACGCTTAACGATGTACCTGCGATCCCGCGCCACGATCGAGCCGTAATCGCTTTCACGAACGACGCCATCGCCGAGAAAAAACAAAGCGGGTAATGTGGAGTAGTATTCAGTTGGGTGCTCTTCTATGACAGGGTTGAAGAATGCAGACTTTAATGTGAAACATGATACGACCGCGCGAATCGTTCAACTTGTCCGATTTTATAAATTATTAAATGTTAATGAGACCTCTCTCTCTCTCTCTCTCTCTCTCTTCCTTCCTCTCTTTCTCTCTCTCTCTCTCTCTCTCTCTCTCATCCTCCCTCTCTGGAACGATATTCGGAAAATTGAAGCATTGTTATCAAAATATATATAAATAACAATGCCATTCTTCATATTCAAACAACAATTTTCTTTGAGAATTTCTGTCGACTAGCGTGCAACATTTACGAGTAACTTAATTTCCTGATGTTCTGCTTCTAAGCAGCCCTATCGTGTTTGCGCTGTCGTAATCTGTTCACTACACTTGCACGACTGCCACTTGCTCTACGGACTCCGTTACTTCCGGCGGCTTTGTGATCTTCATAACGCTTTCCTCCGCCGGCGGTGTCACGGGAACCGCCGCGCTTTCTTCCGGAAATACGTATTCCTCATGGGTCTGCGAAGCTCCGAAATGGTGGCCAAAACTTTTGTAATGTTCATCGTGATCGTGGCCTTCGAACACGGAATGATGATGGTCCTCGTGATGCTTATTATGATGTTCGTGCCCATGTTTGTGGTGATGGTCTTCGAAATGTTTATGACCCTCGTGATGTTTATGGCTATGCTTGTGCTCGTGTCCTTCGTGATGCTTGTGATGCTCGTGATGATTATGGCTCTCGTGATGATCGTGATGATGCTTGTGGTCATGGCCGTGCTTGTGTTCCTCCTGGTGCTCGTGGCCGTGCTTGTGAGACTCGTGATGGTGATGTTTGTGATGCTGATGATGGGAGTGATGATGATCCTCGTGATGTCCGTGATGATGGTCTTCCTTGTGTCCATGTTTGTGCTCGTGGCCATGCTTGTGATGATGATCCTCGTGATGATGATGCTTGTGATCCTCCTGGTGACCGTGATGGTGATCCTCGTTATGACCATGTTTATGCTCGTGCCCGTGCTTGTGATGATGATCTTCATGATGATGATGCTTGTGATCCTCGTGATGGCCGTGCTTGTGGTCATGATCGTGTTTGTGATGATGATCTTCGTGATGGCCATGATGATGTTGCTCATGGTGACCGTGTTTGTGCTCGTGGCCGTGATGATGCTTATGGTCTTCCTTGTGCTGATGCTTGTGCTGTTCCTTGTGCCCGTGACCGTGATGATGATGATGGTTCTCGGTTTCCTTGTGCGTGTGATGATGGTGATGCTCGTTGACGTGATGATGATCGTGATGATGGTGGTGCTCGTTGTGGTGATGATGCTTGTGATGATGATGATGCTCGGAGTGGTGCTTGTGTTCTTCATGATGCTCGTGTTTCGATTGGTGGTGATGTCCGTGGTGGTGCTTGTGGTCGCCGTGATGCTTATGCTCGTGGCCGTGTTTGTGACCGTGCTTGTGATCGTGTTGATGCTTGTGCTCGTGGCCGTGATGATGCTTATGGTCGGAATGGTGCTTGTGACCGTGATCATGGTTATGTCCGTGATGGTGGTGATGGCCGTGATGATGCTTGTGATCCTCGTGATGTTTATGGTCCTCGTGATGATCGTGGCCGTGCTTGTGCTCGTGGCCGTGATGATGCTTATGGCCGTGATGGTGCTTGTGATTAGCGTGATGATCGTGATGCGCATGATGCTCGTGATGATGGCCGTGGTGATGCCCGTGGTGATGCCCATGGTTATGATGGAAGGATTTCTCGAAGTCGTGGATCCTGCGTTGCGATTGTACGACCGACGGGGTCACAAAGGTTACATGAGTGCTTGGGGATTGCTCCGTTATCCGTGTGATGATCTGCTTCGGTTGTGGACTGATTCGTGGAATGACGCTGTTACTCACGCCACCCGCGCCGAAGGTCGTCGGAAGAAGCGGCGGCGGGGTCTGGCTATTGAGCGATAACAATGGCTGGAAGTTTAGCCCGAGATCGCCCAGCTGCCGTTTCTTCTGGATTCTTTCGGACGCCGAGATAATGTTCGCCGGGCTCCGAGCGAACGATCCTGGCAGTTGTAATTGTCGCGGCAGCCTGATAGAGTCGACCGATTCCTGCTTGGCCGTCGACACTTGTGGTCGAATCTCATTTCGTGTCCTAGGATCCTGGCTGGCCGCTGCTGCCAGCAACAGACCGACGACCGGAAACCACGCCTAGGATGACAGATGAGGTTAGTAAATGAGACCCTTTGGGGGACGTCTTTTAAATCGCTAATTTTAAATCATTAATTGACCGGAGACACTTAATTGACATTAAAACGGGACGAGCGATTCGTTTATTGACAATATTAATTATCTGTAATTGTATAGTGTGTAATGTGCAGATTTCTTATCCGCAATTATTCGTCGCTATAAATCTATTATTCTACCCCGTCTTAATCGTACGCATATCGTAATTGTTACTTATTTTAACTAATGGTTGCTCTAGAAGAAATGACGCGAATAATGGCTGTTTAACCCGTAGAAGACACAAAGCGTGTCGTATCAGGTATTCATTTTCGCGGCGCACGCGGTGCGCGTGCACGCTCGAGCGGAAGGGCCGGAGATAATATCCAGTAAATCGTCGGGGAGTCGTTTTATCGCGCTTCGGCCTTCTTGCTGCGGATTTCCTCGAGGGAAGAAATGGAGAGAGAGAGAGAGAGGAGAGACAGAGAAAGCGAGAGGGAAAGAGAGAGAGAGAGAGAGAGAGAGAGATCGGTCGGCTAACGAGAACCGAAATCACATCTCGAAGTAGGTAGGAAAATCAGCGTGGTCAGCTGCGGGATATTTGTCGCGTGGAATCAATTAATCACGCTCGAATATAGTCGCACCCGTGATTTATTCGAGTTTCTGGCAGTACCGACGCGCGTAGGAATTGGGAATCAGCAGAAGACGACGACGACGACGGCGATATCAAATTATTCTTGGAGATTCGCTTTTGTGATTCACTCGGCCGTGCGATCCGACTCGACGAAAGTAGATTGAATCTGTGATGCGATTTCGCGCGCTCTATCTCCTTTTTCTGCAGCTTATTTAATTGAGTAGTCTCGAAATTGCGAGGGTGCTCTTCTCACTTATATGTCGCGCTTTCCTTCACACGCGCGCCCGGTGGACCGTTTTGATTTTATCTATTATTCACCGAGCCGTAGATCCAAAATTAAAAATCGGGTTATCGTGGCATACCTAATTCGGCTTGTTTCGTACGATCAAATTGTGCTATTTTAAACGCCGGTTCTCTTAGAGAGAGAGAGAGAGAGAGAGAGAGACTTTCAATTTGGAATTCGCATTAATAATATTATCCCAGGTAATCTTATTCCACCGACGTTACTTTTAGATATTGCGTTATGAAATTAGCAGCCCCGCGTTTTGTAGACAACAAGACGAAGACACAACGTTCGGGAATAGATTCACGTGCGCGCGAATGCAATTTTTATTTTCCATCGGTCTCCCTGAGTAAATCGTATTTTTTCTAGTCCAACGTAAACTCTGGAAATAGCGTAATACCGCGGAATGTATGTCAATTGCAATCGGCACTCGCGCCGAGCGGGTGGCGCGAGGGAAGCTTTTAGAACGATTATTTAACGCTTTCAATCTCCCGGGACGGGAACAATTAAACGCTCGATCCAATTAGAATCGAAAGAGTCTCCATCGAAGGAACTTTAGAGAGACGGAATCTCGGTTTCCTCCCTCGACTCTCTTCATCGTTTCTGCTTCCGCAATATCTCATTCGACGGCGTCGCGACGCCGCCACCGACGACGATGACGCCGACGCCGCCGCTAATTTCCTCGCTTCGCCGTTCGTGGAAGGAGTTGCAATTGCAGCGCGAACCGGCCCGCGATGGGGTCCACGATGCGACGCTGATATATTCTTCTTGAAATGCAAATGTTCCGACGCCTTTAATAACTCGGAATTTAATCAGCGACAAAGCAATTTATACAAAAGATCCCGGATGACGTCGGCGACGCGCCCGACGTCGTCGCTGGACGCTCGGCGCCGTCCGCTACGACGACGACGAGAATCACAAACGGCGAGACGTGTTTTGCGAGAGTGGAAGAGAGAGAGAGAGAGAGAGAGAGAGAAGGGTAGTCCGACGTCCTTCCTCATTACGAAACTTTGGCCACATTTACAGCCGGATTAACGGCTGAGAGATATACGTGAGAGCGGACGCGATATCGAGTTGCCGCGCGAAAATTTTAGGGTACCCGTCGATTAAGCACCGCTACGTGTCGGTAGTGCGCACGCACGCTCGCCGTCGGTGACGGACGTCCGAATGACTTTTATTAGTGACACTTGTACATCACAACTGTCCGCGAACTCGAGGCCAGATATATCACGGACCTTAAAGCCAGAGTGATGTCGACGATAAATCCCGAGCGTTATGTTACGCGGTGATCCATTCGCGAATGCTTTATCGGATCCGGGTGATGCATATATTAATCAGCGTGATCGAACGCGGCGAAGGGGCGGCACGTAAAGGGTGAAAACGATATTTTTATGGGATTTGCGCGCGAAAAGTTGGACATCTCGCTTCGGCGCCACGCGGCTGAATTCTTATTCGCTCGCTTTCGCGGGTTACGTGGAAAGTGCTCCCGGGAATGACTGCGATGAAGTTCGCGGACACTGTTCCGTTCACTCCTCGCCCTCGAGATAAGAGAGACTTACCCACGTTACCATGCCGGCGTTATTTCTCCGAGGTGGGACCGAACGCGAACAACTGGATGCCGAAACAGTGCGACCGTGTACTTTTATAGAGAACCTGCCTAACTCGCGATACTTTCTTCCGTGCTAAGCACCAATGTCGTTTACGACGAGGCCTAATGTTTTAATCGTCGTCGTAATGTCCGGCGAACCGCGACCGGCACCTCGAGCACCATCGCAATCGGTCGAAATTCATTCATACCCAACGATCGTTGCCCGATCGGCTCGCTTGCCATTTCCGCCGCGCCTGAAGAAACTCGAGGAAGCGATCACCTTCCGCTCAGCTTGATCGCTCAAACGAGAGTTTGCGTCTCCGGTGGAGGTACATGTCACGTCTCTTTCTTTCCTTTTTTTCTTTTTACGTCCGACAGCGGGCGATACATTTTTCAGAGTTAATTTTATAGCGAAACTCGGTCATCTCTTTTTTACAGCGCCCGTGCGATTCCTATGAATTTTCATGCGCTATTTGTGCGCAATGGTAATAAAGTGCACGGGGATTATTGTGTAAACGAGAATATACGCGTGTATAGGAGCGAATGCGCTTTGCGGCCACTAAATTTCTGGCAGATGCATTTTGTCTCGCGCGCACTTCCCGCAAAGCGAATTTATTCCCCGGCGAAGGTGACGGCCGGGGTAAATCGCGACCGAGCTTATTAGTCCGGTTCGGGAAGAAATGACGGCTCTTAATTACCGGAAATGAAGGAACGAGACGACGTGGACATTTTAACCGGTTTTTATTACCGCCACCGTCGCGACTCTCGTAATTTTAATCGTTTCTCCAACACGCTAATCGAATTTCCCGCTTTCACGTCACTCTCATATCCGTCCGCGTCGTCCCTTTAGGGTAGTGACAGCGCTCGCGTACACGGACGTGTATTCAATATGCGTATTAGGCATGTGCGATCAGGCGGAAACGAAGCAAGCGATGCGTGCGACCGAATTAAATTAGTGGCGTTTACTCAATAAGGCGAACCGTGCGACGTCTTCCTAGGTTTCTCCCATTGAACGCGCGAGAATAATCGTTAATGTGAACGCATCCAATAACGTGCTCGCGACGAGTCGGATTAAACGGTCCAGAGGTTTACTTTGAATCAGCCGGTCGTTGTGTTACCGAGCATGCACAATCACGAAGCGCATTGTAATTCCACTGGTTCGATAATGGCAAGGTGATATTTTGATACGTTCTCTTCTTCAAAACACTCCTTGTACTTGATCTTGCGTATTAATCCTCTAATGGCAAGATAAGGTTGGGGTCGAACCACCATGCTTTATTTTGTTTTTTCATCTAATTAATGTACGAAATGGATAAAAGAAATAAATAATAACTTTCTCCTCTGTTTAATTCCGGATGAAAAGGTACGATAAAAGTTTGCCAATTGACTTGAAACAATTGCGGCAAAACACTTTGAGAAACGAAGGTCCACCCTACCCTTAAAGGGTTAACAAACCAGATCAATATTCGACGGCATATCGAATATCGGTACGTCGTAAGAATTTTGAGCGCGACTTGATCGAATTAATTTATTCACGTCGATTATCTCAGCGTGAGACTCAGATAGCGCTGTCGGCGCTATATGATCCGTATAAACGAACGATGGGGCTCACGAAGCAACGACGATCTCGTCGATGTATGTGTGTGGTGGATATACCATCGAAAATATTCTCTCCAACCGCACCACCACAATCGCGGCAGCCGGGCGCTGAGGGCATTAGGAATTCTCCGATAGTCCGCAGATTATTGTCAGCATCGGCGGGTGTCTTTCCCTATCAGGATATCACGGTGAAACGTTCTCGTGAAACGGCGATAAAGATAAACGCCCGTAGCAATGTCGCGCGGCCAATGGGCCGTCGCGCGATATACCCACTCTATAGTTCTCTCGTAAAATACTTATCCGCCACCGACCGCCGCTCGCGGTCTAGCTCGCCTTACTTATTCATAGTTGCCTATTCCTCGACAGTTTCGTCGTTCCACGTCGGATTTTCTTTCGCCGGATAGGGAGAACTATCACGACGGTCTCTCGCTTTCTCGTGCGGCGCTCTAATTTTCCTTAACCCTGTCGCGAGAGAAGAGACCTTCCGGTCTCCACCAGCTCCCCGAGTGCCGAACGAATGAAGTTAGCTCGGTGAAATCCCCGTCGCTCGCGTGACGAGAGGTTTCTTCGAAAAATTCGCATCCGCGGTTCCTCTTTTAATTCGACATCGAGGATCGTAATTCAAGCAGATATTTCAACGTCACCCTCGTAAATCCGGATTGTAAACGCGATTCCGTTTCTCTTTCTTCCTCGCATCAATTCGAGAAATGTAGAACGATTGGTTAGAGAGAGAGAGAGAGAGAGACTCGGCAGGAAGTTCTTCAGTACGCCGGTCTTCCGATTAGGGGCTGTAATATTTGTTTAATGCGCAGTCAAATAGTGCTTCGCTCGCTCTCTATCTCTCTCTTTCTCTCCCTCGAGCTGCGGAACGAGAAGTTCAGCCGGAGCAAAGCCGGGTGTATAGGAGGGGCATTATTACGCCGTCGAGCCGCAAGTCTTCCCCATCTACCGTCTTCTCTCCATCTTCGAAGCTTCGTAGCATTAGTAGCGGCCTGGTAATTATTTCCGCACGATTTTCTCGACGATATGCCGGCGCTCGGGGATCCGGGAAACAAATCGAGAGCCCTGAATCCCGATCGAAATGTCGGTCACGGTTCCCCGCTCTGCTCGTCCCACTCGGAGCCGTCTTTGCGTCCTCGACATCCTCGCAATTACGCGGTAGCAAGGATAATTTACGAAGAGGAGGAGCCGAGACGCGAGTGCGATGAAAGAAAGTTTTTGACTCGACGCCTTCTCGCCGACACGTTATCGATTTAGACATTAGCGTTCAGCGGTGATAATGGAACGGCCGCGTTTACGCGCGCTATCAGCCCTCACGCCATCGGTATTGTCGGTCACTTTAAACGACGGTTCCATTATTTTCCCAAGCCACCCCGGCCCCCGGTTTTTTCGCCCTTCCGTTTCTTGTCCCGATCGCTGTGACGCGGCGCGCGACCCGCGGGATTAATTCCCGACATTTCGCCGTCGTCATGATCTCCCTCTCGCCGTTAATTTATTTAAAACGCGTGATTAGCTCGCCCATGTCCGTCGCGAGTGAATTTCGAACGGAACAGTCTACGGAAGATGGAGGAGAGCCTCATTACTCACAATCAACGAACGTGTCGTAATCGCGACCGCCGGACGTTACGGTAATAATGACATTCGCGGCTCATGCGTTATACATCGTCGGCAATTTTGCATTTCGCGGCTTTTGAATTTTCGACGTCGGCAATACGATTCCTGCTTTTTCTAGTTTTCTTCCTTCTTTTTTTCGCTCGTTATCTGTCACGCCTCGCTGGTGAATTCTGAATTTTTCAGGACCGCGTCGCGTTGCTACATCAGACCGGATAAAAAAATAATGTTCAGAGCGTGCTGCAAAAATTAGCGGCGCGCGAGGCTTGTTTTGTGCGCTTAGCGGAATTAGCTTTTTGACGGGAATTGCGGTTGACACACAGAGCGTCTCTCACTCTCTCTCTCTCTCTCTGTGTGTGAAAACCGAACTGATAACGTTACTTGAAATAAATATCTATCTTTATTACGCAGCGTTATTCTCCGTCGAGGTGGATTTGCGAAGCTTAACGTTAACCGAACCATATTTTGTCTATCCTTCCGTCAAGCCCGGCGCCTCTTAAATTTTCCAATGGTTTTTTGATCACTTCGCTGCTATACAAATTGCACGCTGTTTCACAATGTAAAAAATTCGATGTATTTACCGCGTGGCTCGCGAATGTCTCCCTTTTTCCGAGGTAGTAATACGAGGCTACAAAAAACCAGCTGTTCTTTTGTGCTGTCAGTGAGGATCAGCGAGCGTGTTTTTGCCGCGTCCGCGAACGGTTGCGAATTGCAGCGACTGTCGTTAATAATGCACCATCGTGTAACACGTTGTCCGCTGCAAAGCCGCTCGCTTGTTAACGTCTTAGGCGACGTAGTACGGGCCGGCCGGGGTGGAGAAAAGCTAGCGCGTAGTGAAGAATTTCGAATAATCAGCAAGAAGTCCTCTAACGAGTGTTGGGAGAACAAAGCCGAGCCCTTCGCGCCGACGAGAAGTGGTCGTATAACGATTTATGGTCGCATAGAATTTTACGATTCGCGCGAAGCTGGTACGGCCGACGGGATATAATGTCCACCTCTTGTTTGCACAAGCATTGTATTTAAATTTAAATGTCGCAATTATAAATTAAATTCCTGAATTGTAAACTCTCTCTCTCTCTCCCTCTCGCATACCTTCCTCTCTTCCTGCTGTATTTACAATTAATATACAAGGCAGAAATTACATTACGTTTTAATAAAATTTCATCATTAAAACACAACAGCCATGTAACACTTCGCGATGAAAGGGCATCTGATTTTCTAAAAGAAAAAAGAAAATATTTCACATCGACATATTATGTGCGCCAAGCTAATGTTACACGCCATTATTAGCGCGCTCGGTTACTGTCAACGGCGATCAATGCATGCGCTATTTTTAAGGTTTTCGAAATCGCCCATATATTATCGTCAACGTAACATGGATCAGCTGAGCGATGTACATAATCGATATGAAGCGCAAACAAGCATAAATCAAGTTGACCTGAAAACACCACTATTTAGCCTCATATGTACGTACCGTGTATATGCGGCCGGATTAATTTTCATACGCGCGAGAGATGTGCGCTTCTACTCGATGCTGGCCGAGCACACCGCCGCGAATTGAAATAATAACATGCGTGACGTGCATGGGACGAGTATAATAAATCGGCGCCAGGGATGGGTCGCACAAGCGTGGCAAGTAACAACGAGTTAATCGGAAACGGGCCGGCGCGAGATATCCGATGAAAAACGACGCCGTCGACGTCGGGACGTCACGCCGTCGTACAACATCATTTATTCTTCATCCGCGTGGCAGGAACAGCAGTAAGGTGACGGGAATAAGAAGATCGCTGAAGAAGTCGGGATGAACAGGGAGGAGCGAGAGAGCGAGAGAGAGAGGGAGAACAAGAGGTGAAGAAAGCGGGGCGCGGGCAGGGAGAAACGGAGATAAAAAGTACGGTAAATAGACGCCAGATACACCCTCGTAAAACAACCGGCACGGAAGCGTCGTCGTTTCTCCAACCTTCGTCGACCCATTTCTCCGCGTTTGTCGCGCGCGGAATCGACGACGAAGCGAGTAGGATATCCGGTCAGTCAAAACTGCCATTTTCCCCGATGCGACTAATAATAATTACGATCGGCGTGTGCGTTTCCGAAGAAATTCCGCCGCCATGCCATTTCTCTCCCAACCGGTCGCCACCTGGTGTATATTAGAGGGGAGACTGTGAGATAATTGCATGCCTCTTAGAACGTCGCCCAGGCCGTTTCTTGCGGGACGCGCGCGCGCCCGCGAATGCATTTGAGAAAATTACGGCTTTTTGCGCTCCTGCTCGCCGCGGTTCCGCTCTTTCTTTGTTCCCGGGAGATAGTTGCGCGCAATTTCGGCGCGGATCGCGAGACCGCGAGGATTAGGCGCTATTTGACCGCGGCTCGTTAACGCGTCGCGGAGGTTGGCATTTATTTATACAGGCGACCGTGCTCGGTTTATTTGCTTTATTTGCTCTTATCGCGGAAACAACAGCGTCAATAACGCGAGGAAAGAAACACTTTGCGATATTTATCCGTGCACAGACTGTCCATTTGCCGGTGAAACCGCGCGCGCGGGGTTGCGACGAGAACTTGTTCAACGAGAACTCCCTTTTTTCACCGCCGCTCGCCGCTTCTTTACGCGATATTAAATTAGCAACGACGAATGCTTTTAATCAGCGGCGATAACGAGAGATCTATCTCCCTCTTTACGCCACTTCAGCCTTCCCCGTTCATCTCCCTTCGGCTCCAACGTCGCGGAACAAGCGCGGAAGCACGAAGTTTAGCAGCCCGTTGTCTCAACGACCTCTTACGAATTAAGAATCGGCTTAAATTATGAACGTCCCCCATCCCCTTCCCCTCCCTCCCCTTCTCCCGCAGTTTCGCGCCGTATCTCGAAACGCGGAATTTGCATTCCAAAGAGGCAGCGTACCGTCTCGGGCTCGGCGAGCAATTTGTTCGTCCTTTCTTTGACGAGCATTGCCATCTCCGTGAGTTCGAAGCGAGTTCGCGCTCGCGTCGGCTAAGGAGAACCGCGAGCCCTGCCCGACAAATTGGTACTACTTACGAATTTATCAGCAAGTTTCACCGCATCACCACGTCGAGCATTTCATTCTCGTTTTTTTCTCAATTTCCTACTTTTTTCTCACGGGAACTATTTAAAATTCGACGGAAAAGCCCGGGCATGCATTAAAGATCAGGCGTAAAGATGCGGTCACGCGTAAAACCGAGTGTCGTTGTTTTTACTCGCATAATTCGCGCTTGAAGACTCGAATAAAGCTCGACCCGCGATAGAGCGCAAAAATGGGAAAGAAAGGAAGAAGTTACCGTCGCGAGTTACCATTACGTTTCATCGTGGCTTGTTGAAGTTCTTACGGATTTGCCGGAGACTCCCGTCGGTCATCGCTGCGGAATAACTACTCTCTCTCTCTCGCCGAGCGATTTACGAGCGACGTCGCGAAGTTTACGCATTACACAATAATAAGCCGCTACGTGGCGCAGCCGCACGATAATTGCCGCTGGCTCGTATCTGCGACTAATCCGCTTTGGGGAGAAAAATTCGCGCGCACTCTCCTCGCGCTTGTGCCCGCGTGATTAAACGCACCGCCCTCCCCCGCAATCATACGTCTCCTCGGCATTTTTCTTCCTAAATCCCGACTTACCGGTCGACCGTCGTAAATTCGCACCCCGGGCAAACATCGCGTGTGCCGTGCGATGCATACCACTATTTTTTCCTCGTGTTTTCTGCTTTCTCGTCCTCTCCCTCTTCCCCCTCGTACTCGCGAATGCGTCGTTCGCAACGCTGGAATTCAATTCCAACTTCCACCTCGCGCGAGCGAACGAGCGGCCGGGCGAGCGAGCGAAACTGCTCTTATCGCCCTTGTCCTTTGTCTTGGTTTTTTTAACACTTGGTAAAAGTACGTCGGTATGCGCGGTTGGTTCGCGCGGCGTCTCCCGTCGTGCTCGCGTTGTTCGTCCGGCGAACAACGCGGGGTGCAGCCGCGCTAAAATGCCCGTTAAAACGCGCGCGCGTTCGCGCGGGGCTGAAGAGTGCGCAAACCCGCTGTTTAGTGAGCGTCATTGTGCTAACCGCTGATTGCCGACCGCCTTAAAACCATTAGCCTCTCTCATCCCCCTCCCCCTCCTCCTTCCTCTCTTTCTCTCTCTCTCTCTCTCTCTCTCGCGCGCAGGATGAAAATTCCATCCGCCGTTTCAGCGGCGCGATTACTCGAACCGCCGCGCCAATGTCATCCGCGCCCGGAAAGATGGTCGGGAGTGTTTCCGCCGGAATGTTGGATTTCATTCCGCTCTACCCCGGATCCTGGCTTATTGGCGACAGTCGGTACACGTCCGCAAAGGCACGTGATCGTTATCCTTTTCTTCCTCTTATCCCGGAGCGCCGGTTCTTGCCTTCCCGTTTGCCGAACGTTGCCGCGTTCCTCCTGTCGCGCACCCTTCCTTCGCCTCTCTCACCCTCTTTATCTCTCAGCAGCCGGAAGTTACCGCCAATCCTGCCGACGGTGCGCTCTCTCCTCATGACGCGCATTCTTCGTTCCTCTTCTCGTTCGCGCTCGTGTTTCCTTTCCCTTCCTTTCAGCAGCCGCGGAATAGCGCGGTCGGTCGCGATCGCTCGCGCGACGCTTCATTCAATGTGATAATCTCGAGAAGAGAGATACGATTTCGCGGAAATATCAAAAATTGCTTCGCAGTCGGATCGGTCTTTTTACGCGTTGGAATTTTATCCTCTCGCCGCGCGAAATTTTACGACTGATAAATTGATAATTCGAATTCAGCGAAATTCGATACACGATGTAACGTGCGCCTTATGATCGGTCTCATTGTCGGAAGCGTATTGGTCGACATCCGATTATGAAGCAGATCTATACGGTGGGCTCTGTTGCTGTATCTTTCCGATCGATCCACCCTCGTCTGTTGCAGTCATCGACTGCGAGAAGGTATACTCCCTCGTATACGCCGATGAGGGACAAAAACGACGCCGCCGAGCGACTCGACAAGTACCTCGTTTCTACGCCAATAGCCGTACGAAAGTGTGTCGAGTGGCGATCGTCAAACTTATCGCCTTCTTTCAGACGCGAAATCAGCCTTGTTTCAGTGACGTTTCCTTCCCGCTCGAGGGGACTTTACGAGAAGCCCGGGACAGGAAGGCAGTCACTTAGAAAACCCCGAAATTCGCGCGAGACGAGAACGCGAAAGAGAGACGTGCGAATGACTGCCTCCTCGTCGATCTTATTTTCGCTTTTATGGCTAACCGATACCGACGAGAAGCCGTGACAGTTCTTCCTATCGATCCCCACCGATCACCGATGCCTAATAATGCTTTAATGCATGTGCAGCTTAGTGGTGTTTTATCGCGCTACGATGTATTGCGCGTTGTAAAACGTTCCCGATGTGTCCGTGTCTCAGTGGTTAAAAATTGAGGAAAAAGTACGTCTCGTTTGCGATTGTCATTGTAGAATAGAATCGAATCTGCTTTATTATGCTCCAGAATAAATTCTGTCGCAACAAATGGCAGGGGAAAGGTTGTAAATATGAAACTCGCATTTATATTAAAACCATTGACTGAAACTGTTGGTAGTATGTATTAGAAACATTGGGTTCAATTTAAGTTACTCGAGAGCGCTCATGTTAAAATAATGCGGCGTTTAGCCGCGTGAATGAATATTCTGTTTTACGAAAGCGCAGCCGCAACGTAAGATTTAATTTTTTCGTATGTACAATATTGTTAAGTGTAAAATATTAGTTTTTATTTGTCGAATAGTATTAAGATTAAAATGTGAAGTGGTAAATTAATTATTGGAATATTTATTATGGAATTAATTCTGGATTATTCATTATGGAAATATTTCTGCTACATTCAAATTCATTAGATTGTGTAAAGAATGTCTATTGGTCATAATATGGGACGTCTCGTATCGCAGCCAGTGTAGCGGTTTTGGCGAGGAAGAGAAAATTAGATGTTGAGCTGCTGCAATATCAAGGACAATTTTGTTTTCTTTTTAAAGAGATTATTTATATTGTTGTATATAGTTTCACGCACCTAACGTTGGGTTACTCGAGCCACTTTCTTGCCATTTTGCAATAAATTATACATTTTTTATTTTCCCTCTTATATATAAATACATTGAAAATGTTTGCATAAATAATAGAAAGCTCATTATTAAACAGGCTCTTTGTTTAATTTATCCGCATGATCCATGGTTAACACTTCATTTGCTCAGATCCTTGAGGAATTTGACGTGTATTGACAAAAATGTGTGTATTCTTTTAATAGTTGTATATTTGGCCTTAATAAATAGTAATACATATTCTCAGATGTATGTGCTAACATTATTGACGATTATTCACTCAACACTTAAATTTTAAACTACAGCTTTTCTTTAACATTCGAAGCCGTTCTATATTTACACCCTCGCCCCTGCAGAAGACTCTATTAATGCTGTGCCATTCTCTAGGCATAATTAGACCGGAAATTTCTAATTAGGCATATCATTCCTGAATATTTATACATTATGACTGCTGCTTTGGAGTGTCAGTTCACAGAATAATCAGCACGAATATTCAGAATTGATGCGCCTAATTGGGAATTCCCACGTCACCGTGCTTGGGAAATGGGACAGCATTAATGAAGTCTTCGGTACAATACAACATAAATGTACAGACAATCGTTGCGAGAAAAAGAAGGAAAGAAGGAAGAAAAAAGACAAAACAAAATTAATTCAGTATAAAAACATCGGTCGCCTGGTTTCAGATTGTTGTTCCTGCGCTTACAACTGTGTACGCTCGCCCGAAAAGAGAGGAGACGATCGGGTTGCTATCACTAACGGTCGTCATGCGAGCGCCGATAACTATCGCGCGCTTTGCAACAGTATCTTCACGATCCTTACAACGTATCCTTCCAAGATCTCTCCACGATAATGCGATACCTCGTTATATTTTTCGCGGGGTTCTCCGCGCGGCTTCGAGCCCCGCCACGCCGTCGATTTCGACGACCTACGACAAGAAGACGTAGGGGGAGAAATGGGAGAAAATCTTTTATTTGGCCGAGGGTGAAACTGGGGCGCGCGCGACTCCCGCCGGGCGAGGGAGAGATAGAAGGAGAAAAGAGAGGAGCCTAAGAGATCTATGGTTCCGGGCGGCTCTCACGCGGAAGACCTCGGGCGGCGGCTCGCCATGGGGTTTGACCACGTTTTCCTAACCCGGTAAGGTCCGCGTTAGGCTGCTGGAATTCTCCGTACCGTTGATTTACGCCGTTGCCAAAGTTTTATCGCCCCGTCCATCAAACCGCTCGCTGGCCCGATCGGGTCTCGCGGGAGGCAGTCCTCTTTCCTCCCCTCTGCCGGGGCTCGCAACGGGTGCCGGGATTCACGGTCTCGCGAAATCCGTTGTGTCCTGGGAAAGCCATAGCGCTTAACCCCGACAGTGGGGGACAGATTTATATCTGGCCCGTTCATAAGTATACGGGCCTTCAGCTTCATATACAACCGCCGTCGTTTACGCCCGCATTATCGGATTGGTCGTAAATACCGTTCGTGTGTTTAAGAGGGGGACTACGTCGGGGAATTTTTCTTCGTAAATATCGCCCGTGTCATCCCTTCCGTTCCTCGCGAGCTTTTCTGACCTCATCGTCGACGTTGTTAATCGGCGAATCCCCATCGCCGTCAACCGACGTCGTCGACAATTCGAATCAGCGAATCCGGCTATGGGAGCCGATCGTTCGTGTTATCGATAGCGTTCCTTATCATTGACAAGGCCTCGTAACGATACGGAGAGGGAACAAAAGAAGATAAAAGGAAACGGATATCGCGGAGGTGCCGCGAGGAATAAACGAAATACGGGGATTTGAAAGTAAAATCGGCCCCGCGCATTATGCAATCGACTCGCCGAGCGCACCGCCGGCGCTGCTTGTTTTGCGCAACGCCTGGCAAGACTTCCAATTCGCGGAACAGCGCGGCCAATTAAATCCGCCATTTGTCTTCGGGGGAGTCGTCTCTTCTCTCGTAATCCGCGGTCGGGAAACTTTCCGCCGCCGGCCCAAGGAGGGACCGCATCCGCGTACACCGCACTCTCCGG
Organism: Dinoponera quadriceps; assembly: GCF_001313825.1. NCBI lineage: Eukaryota > Metazoa > Arthropoda > Insecta > Hymenoptera > Formicidae > Dinoponera > Dinoponera quadriceps. Next base: position 596,195 of record NW_014555522.1, read on the forward strand.
CGGGAATAAAGAATCGAAGTCGTTTTCCTGCGCCACACCAAATTGACCCGGCGTCGTTCTATGTGCGCTAGCTGGTCCGCTCGCGCGCGCGCGCGATAGTGCCCCCGCGTACCCACCTCATAAATATTTAAATCTAATGAACTTTACAGATCGTGTAGATTCAAATCAGGACTTCTGAAGGACTTTCCTCGGGACTGCCGGGACGCGGCACGCCGCGGCGGGATCGTTTTCGGCGGGCGACGACGCGGCCGTATGCCGGGGGTAACGATCGATCGCGAATAATTGAACGACCGGAAAACGTGTAGAGTGCGCCCGCGATTTTACGCGGCCGTTAAGACGGCCCAGACGCCGCAAAGAACGGGGGAAGTGAAGTAAGGAGTAACGACAGGCAATCGTCGGGCGTCGCGCGCGCGATACCGTTCGTCTCGCGCGGTTGTTGCGGCTATTTTTTTACGGTTGCTATTTATTTCACATTCGCCGTTTAATATACGCGATACGCATTTTAATGCGCGTTTTTATCGCGCCGTTAAATTCGCATATCTCCGCGACGATCGCGAAATCGGATTTTTCTCTCATTTCGCGAGCCGCCTCTCATAGCGACACCGTTTGATTTCTATTCTCGATTTTCCGCGCTTCTGTCCTCGCGCTTAGGTATTTTATTCCATTCGGAGTTTCCCTCGAATTTTCTTCCCTCGCTGTCGTCGAAGCACCTGAATTCAATCGGCTTTCTCTCTTTCCGAGCGTTCTTTTTACGTTAGAATGCAATATAAAGCCACAGCAGGATCGTTTTCAGCGGCGTAACGTGGCGATCCCGCATTTTATCCACTCCATCGAGAATAATTGGACGGCCGGCAAAAAAGTGGCGGACAACTCGTGCGGATTTATAGAACAGTGCTGTATCGACAGGTCGTGTAATTCGAGCGTCAAGAATATCGATGAACAACAAGGATAATCTTTTTTCCAATTTTCGAGCCGCGCTCAAATTTCGCGTCGGATATCGTCGCCCCCGTTCGTTAGGTTTAAAGATCGGTTTATGAGGATCAATATGTCGGCCGTGATTAAAAATACCAGAGGACGAGGGGGAAAGAGCAGAAATGGATTATGCGGATCTGTCGATGAAATAAAGGACATGCATTAAACGAGATGAGAAAAATACGTACAGAGTACATACATAGTGTTCTCATAACGTCGCCGTTGTGCGTGCGAGAGCAATTTCTAACCGGTTGTCCAGCCGCGATGCGACATTACGCGTAAACTGCAAATCCTACGGACTTTGAATAACGATTCGGCCCGCAAGTTCAAAGCTCTCGTGCTTATTAAAGCACCGTCTGTAAATAATGACCGGGCCGCGGTGCATTGGGTGGACGGCCAAATGCCGAATTTAGGAGCGCTTCCGGGTGCGAGCGAGAGAGCGAGAGACTGAAGGAGGAAAAGGAGAGACTCGAGGAGTTATGACGACCCGTCGAAATTTCCCTTTATTCGGCGGGGGAAATTACGATGCCCTGACTTTTGGCCGTGCATCAAGGCCGTTTGCGCGATTGCGCAAGAATAAATGTTGCCCATTGCGTGGATATGTATGCATGTTGTGTGTGTGTGTCCTTGCAGTGTCCCATCGCGCGGCAAAGCGACCATAGGTAACTTTGAAATATCGAAATTACAAGGAGGACACACTCCCTCGCGCGCGCGTGCGCTGCTCCTTATCTCTTTCAATATCGGATACTTCGGGACGCGCTTGTTTGTTTGTGTCCCGGCGGAAAATATGCCGCGCGCGCGCGCTCGCAGTTGCTGTTTTGCGGGAGGTACATCTTGGCGAGAGACGGAGGCGATCCGGGAAACAATAGATCTCGCGATCCTCGGGTCAATTCAAGTTGAGCGTCTTTGATAAAGTGGCGAACGCCGAGCGGAAGGGTTGTGCGCGGGAGGGTCGAGTTGAAGAATAGGAAAAGTTAGCGCGGGATGTTCTTGACGGAAAGGGGTGGGTTCTCGCGAGAACACGGACACTGGTTAGGAGCACGTGTGCACGCGTGTTTACTCGCGCGCCTAACCGACAGTGAAGAAGCATTACCCGCCAGGCACGTCGTGCCGCCTGCAATATTGAGCTACCCTCCGGGTATACGTCGTAATTAAAGCGCTGAATTATTCGTTGACTTGTTAAAGCTGGGTGCGAACGTCGTTAGCACCGAGAAGACCGGCGCGCCGGCGTAAACAGCCGTTCGTGAATTATACGCCGCCGCCTGTACCTACGTCGGTCCGTCTGCGAAACCCTTCGTCCAATGTCAATATTATCCGAAACCCGAGGAGATGCCTATTCTCTCTTTCTCGTCGGAAACGTGAACGGTGGAGTGGTATCCTCTTTCTCTCTCATACCTCTTGTCTCCCCCGTCATGGTCGACGGAGCACCTTTGTCCGCTGTTAACCCTTTCACGACCGGGTCCGCAGAGAATCCGGAGATGCTTACAGGCGAACGGGGGAGCCCTCTTAATAATTCAACGACGAAAATCGGCGGGACAGAGAGAGAGAGAGAGAGGGCCGCGCACGGGTCACGATCGACGACGATGATTAAACGCGCTCCCCCGCTTTCGGCGACGATGCCTCCATGCGATATGCCGCGTGAGTCTCTCCGGCCGATAGTCGAACTGCAATTACCGGTATTACTCGGTTACCCGATTCTGATCGTTCGCGCGCGATCGAGGGACACGCGGAGACGATAACGCCTGACACTTCGGACCTATTAAATTAATGCGGGATTTATGCGAACGTGTAATACCCATTGTCGGGCGATCGATCGTTAATAACGCCCGATTACATTCGATCGAAATTGCATTAATTATCCATGATTTGCAATAATAATGATATTAATTATGGACGCATCGGGTAGAACTAATTCTCCTGCCGACGCTCACGCGACACTTCTGTGTTGTCGGACGGGAGACAGGAGTGACAATTTTGAAATTCTTCGATCGGTCTCGCTGAGCGAACGCTGTTCGTCGTCGTGCGATCGATCGAACTATATTGTTGCTGCGTTAATATTTCCAACGGAAAATCTGCGAGTCTCTCTCTCTCTCTCTCCTGTTTCTTTGTTACAATGCGTGTCACGCAAGAGAAAAATTATTGCGACGGGCGGGAATTCGCGCGGCCATAAAACTAATTAAAAGCGAATTTCCATAATAATTAATCTCCGGCGTGATAGTTTTTATTAATGAAACGTATATACCTGGGTCTCTCTTTCTCTCTCTCTCTCTCTCTCTCTATATTTCGCGCATCAACGTTAATTCACGGCCACGAGAGAGACATTGAAGCAACGATGCTCGATGTAAACATCCCCGTGTGAAATACATGCATGAGACACGTCCGCGGCTCGTTCACCCCCATCCCTATTGCTCTCTCCCCTCCTCTCTCTCTCTCTCTCTCTCTCTCTTTCTCTGTCTCTCCTTGTCTCTCTCTTTCTCTCGTTGCCTCATCCAACTTTTCCCGTGTCAATATTATCCGAGAGCCACCGTAGTTGCTGTCGGTACTCGGCTTCGCGTATGTCGGTGGTGAAAAATGAGCCACTATTTTTCCCGACAATGGGGTATCCTTTTTTCGCAACTAGCCGAAATTTTTCACCGCGGAAACCCCGCGCGCACATAGATTTTTAAGTGATATTTATAGATTGCAAAAGCCGCGCGCATGCACGTGCGGCGCGATCGCTATCCGCAATGAGCGCGCGTGTACCGGAATGAGCCCTGGAGGGCTCACACGAGGACTTTATGCGGTCGCATTTCCATGTTCCGAAAAACGAGGAAATATGCGAGCTGACATGATCGGGCGAGCGTGCAGCTGCTGTTTCTCTTCGAGGGTGCTCGTAAAAATCGTCTGAGCAAATCTGCTTTGCCTTTCGATCGACTTGTGGCCGGCGCTGCCACCGCCATCGAGCTCTTCAGACTGCTGAAACAGGTGCGAGACTAACAACACCGTTAACGATGTTTCTATGCAGAGTTCGCGAATTTATTAAACGCGAACCACCCGCCCCGGCAACTCTCTCTTTCTCTCTCTCTCTCCCTCTCTCTTTCTCGCGCGCGCGCACATCGCCGATGCAATTTCGAGTTTCAGACGAGAGCCGGTAAGCGGTGTAAGCGGTAGACCACCGCGGCTCCCGCCGCACTTTAAATAATTATTTTACCGCGGAAGAGAGTACCGCGACAAATGCACAAAGGCGAGCTTCCGTGGCGAAGTTACGTTTGAATCGCGGGAGTTCGCTTGCGCGCGGATGGGGAGTTGGCAGCGCGAGTTGCCGCGATTTAATCGTTATCGCCGACTCGCGCTCGCCGCCTCCGCCCGCCATCGGTATAAACGGCCACGGCCAGCGGATCTTCTCTGTCGTCGGTTCGATGATACAATAGAATTACTTGCGAAAGCGACGGGACCGGCGTGTATACACGCTCCGCCCGCTTCGACAATACCGAGCGCCGCTCATAATTGATACACTTCCATTGTTATCATCGCCAAACAGTGTCCACTTCAGAGTAACTCGGCGCGGCTGCCGAGCCGAGCCGCGGCAAGTGCGAGCCACTTTGTTCTACGTCGCCCGTAAGTCCAATTAATTAAATCGGTAATTACATTCTCAGCCGAGTGCCGGGGAACGCCGGCCGGCCGGCTGGCTAGCCGGCTCGGCTTTGCGAGGCGTCACAGACGCAGCCGATATCGTCTAGCTTCGTGCTTTATCCGACCGTAGGATTTTCTATCGTCCGTTGCAAGAACGATTGCCGCCCGACTGCCTTTTTATCCGGCGCGCAACTCGATTACGCGCCGGCTTGGTTTTACCCTCCTTCCCCTCCACCGTTCATCTGGCGATCTCTCTTTTTTTACTCTTTCTTTTCCTCTCCCTCCCCTTCTCTCTCTCTCTCTCTCTCTCTCTCTCGCCCATCTCTTTCTCTTCTCTTTATACTCTCAATTACGTTTAATTCTATAAAACAAGAGTACACAGCCGGTGTCGTTGGCTCTCGCGTGTATCTTAGCGTCGGTCCACTGGTTATCCATGGTCGTTATTCGCCGTGAAAATCGCGACCGTTACGGTCGTGCGAGCTATCGGCCATGCGACACTATAATTTTGAATCTCGCGTATCGATCTCGCGCGGATTTTCAGCGAGACGAGCGGCACACGAGTCGCTGTGTTTCCTTTTCGTTCGACGACGCTTGGCTTCCAAACGTTGTCGCGCCAACGTCAAGTGCGCGCAATGATGGCGACAAATGTGATCGGCTTGCTCACTTATGCGGCGCATAACAATTGCGCGTCGACCTGAGTCCCTCAAGTTTGCAGTGTGGATACATAATCATATATATATCGTGATCACTCCGTGCATAAATTCACAGCGGTTCTTATTTACCCGGAATAAATACGTATTTGCGTCAAAGCTCTCGAAATTGTAAATTGTAATTATCCAGATGTCGCGGCCGCGCACATATATAACGTGCTGATCAATTGCGGCTAAAATGAACATCGGGATTAAATGCCGGCGTGAACCGTACGCGTTTCTCCTCTCCGCGTTCCTCGACTTAACAAACTTCTCGAAATTCGCCGTCGGAACTTTTACTTCGATCGACGGCCTATTAATTTAAACGGGCTCCGGACGATTTTGCGGAGAATATCAGATGCAAAACTAGTTTAGCTTTTTGATCCCCGGAGGGCTGTGAAAGCTGAACCATCATTCGTCCGGTCCGCGGATTATACACAAGACAAGTGTTGAAACGCTTCCCGACGCACTGAATCTTTCATTCACACTCCGAGACTACGTGCTGATTGGCTGCAGCTCCAGCGGGCTGAATATGAAGCAGCGGTGAAGGCAGTTCAGAAATGCTAATCGCGCATGCATACTGTTTTCGTGCGTCCCGTCGGAGCGAAACACGCCTCCGCGCAAAAATTCCGTCTGTGTAAAACGGCGGCGGACGGAGAGATATTCGCGTTGTAAACGTTCTACTCATTTCACCGGCAGGTAAATATTTCGCGCGGGTGTATCTGTTCCCCGAATTTTTCATCGTGTGCGCCACGACGAAAGTGATTAATTGGTGTTTTTATAAAATCATCGGTTATTCTATGGAATCAGCGGTATTGAATATCGACCGATGATTCCGTAAAATTGCCGGAGATTTTATAAAATCACCGAATTAAATACTTTCATTGTAACGCGCGTACGTAATTTTCCTGTAAATGCGCGCAATATTCATTAACTTCGTTATTTTTTCACGTTTTGCTTCAATTTTTCTCGATAATACGACAATACGGTGTTTTTCATCAATTACTCCCCCGTAACATATTACGGAGTTCTGTAATTCTGTAAATAAATTTATATGAAATATTTAATTTCTACAATAAGTCGCCCAGAATTGTTTTTCGGAAATATGAGATACGCGAAACAAGTGTCACACTGTTTGAGGTATTTTCAGTTTAACATATTATGCAGAAAGGATCTCTCGCAGATATTTACATAATACACGTAATAAATTGCGATTTACGCGTCGGAAGGACACATTTTTCTCTTATTGTAAGTCTGTTTAAAATGCAGCAGCTTTTATTCCGCTTAAATATTCTTACCGCGGAGGCGTGCTGACGAGTAAATATTCATTACCCATACGCCGTTAACAAGCAGCCTCATAATAAGCGTCACAACTTTAATTTTCACGAGTGACGAGGGTAGACTTTATAAGTTGACATTGCTGTTGTAACTTTAAATCGAAAGATTTCTCGGTCTTGCGAGTCGTAAAATTAATAACGCGCGCGTCTCGCTCCACAACACATCCCATTTGAGGAAACCGCGCTTCCATTAAATCGCCAGGGATTTTTTTACACCGGTCTTTTGAACCTTTTTTTGGTTGCAAAAAACACAAACTATGAATTCAACGGAATTTGCGGATAAGTTAAAATTTTGATGCTACGCTTTTAACTTTGTAACGACAAGATGAATTTTTAACGTATCCAAGTCAATGGATTTGAATTCGATCCTGTGCAATATTTTGTTCATTTTTCTAGTAATCTGTGTACAAAATGGGTAAAAGAATAATAAATAATAACATGAAACATTTCTTAAGAAGAGGAACAACGCGTGCAGGCTATAAAATAAACAAGCCGTGGAGTCATATCTGATTCTAATTTTGTGATTAGAGAGTTAAAAATACTTTGCGCCTACTTAAATGATCCATAGGCTAATAAAAACCTACTTTGACGATACTGACACTTTTTATCTTCTCTTTTGAACTTATAATTCTACAAATCGAATTTTAATGCTACCTTCAACAACCTATTATGACGCTAAAAAAGCGAATGGAAATTTAAGATATTATCAGGTTCGGAGTAAGAGTTATATTATTAAAATTGAAATTGAATCTATTTTGTTATCTTAGCTTCTGTTATGTTGTAGAAGTAAAAGTTTAACATTGAGGCAAGAATTTCGACTCGGAGGGTTAGTGCACAATCAAGATTTTGGCTCGGGACACCTCTCAAGTTTTTCCCTTTAATAAACTTTCATATTTTAGTAGCGAGGTTGCGCGGCCTCTCGAGAAATTTTCGTTGCACAAGCCGTGCGTGGCTACACGTCGAAATAACGTCTCCCGGTGCATCTACATTATTTGTCTTTCCGCGGCCGGAAATGGCAATATCGTGCGACATCCTAGTTGGTAGTTAAGTGCAAACGAGGTCGCGGACGGACGCGACGACTACGACGACAACGACGGCGGCGTACAATTTCGCGCAGCGACACTCGTTTCGCCGGGTTTCCCGGGAAAACGGATTTAGCCGGGTGAAATCAAACCTTGCCCCTCGGAATTCCTTAACGCGCAACCCCTGCATTTTCGCCTCTCCTTTGCCCCTCTCGAAGAAAATCGTCACGGAGAAATTTACGCTCGGCTCTTTTCGTGGTGACGCCGCAGCGACGCGATTATTAAAGGTAAATGGCTGGGGAAAAACGCTCGCACGCCTCGCGCCAAGCCGCAGATGCGGAGGATGCTCGAGTCGCTCGTAAAACGACGTCTCTATCGTCGCGCCGGGCGATCATAATATTTTCCCATTGAAAATCTCGCGACGGAATCTTAAATCCGTTTACCGAGACACGCGACAGAACGATAGGACGCGCGTTTTTTAAATCCTTCTCACGTCCTTGGTGTCACGCGGGTCCGCACCGAGGTCCCCAACCGGGTGGATTCTCTAACCTCACGATCCTAAGGCTAAACGGTTCGAGCCGACATCATGAGCCATAAAATGTGACAAGCCCGCGTCGCGCGCGCTATCTTATCCTATGTAAACGCGCCCCTGTAACTATGCCTTGAGCCGAAAGCGCGGCATAAACTGCACGAGATAAGAAATTATTATTATCATGAGCTGTAAATCCGAGGATACGTACGTAATAGCGCGTAACTTTCTCGAATTAAAATGCCGAGCGTCGTTCGTCGCTTGAACACGAGCAGCGCAAACGGGAAAACAGAGGGATGAGAAAGAGAAAAGAGGAGAAAAAAATTGATTATCGAAGCGCGTCGATTCATTAGCGGTGACGGTTCGTCGTTCGGACGATAAACGGGAAACCGATTTCCGGGCGGCGGGGATATCAAGCTCACACGCTTCGTTTGGATCCTTTAGATCCTTCTCACGTCGTTGGTGTCACGCAGGTCTCGCTCCGCGGATTTCCCAGGGAGAAAAATCCCCGGGTACAAGGCTGCACCACTTATAAGAGGCTACGATTACGTATTCCGTCCCGAGGACGCTCGCTTTTACGAAGCTACGGGAACCTTCAGCGCCATCCGTTTTAGCCTCTTGATCCCTTTGTTCATCCTTCACACATCCCTTCGTCCTTCCTCCTTCTTCTATTCGATCGAGTCGCCGCTGCAGCGTCTTTGAAGTAGCTGCGACCCTGAAAAATTCTGCCCGATTACATCACGTCTTAAATTAACCGAGAGATCGTGCACAGTCGTGCCTCTCTCTCGCTTTGTCCGCTTACCTTTCGAGACGTTTAACTCTTGGAATTAATTCTTGGGCAACTCGTGACTCGCAAACTACCGCGCGGAAAAAAGGAATTAGTTATCCATATAATACAACTGAAATTTAGTTACCAAACTTAGCTTTTAGCTGTGAAAGTTAAAAAGCAGGTACAGGGATAAAAAATTAGCTAAATTAATTAAATTTCAGTTGTATCATATATAGTTAAGTTTCACCTACGGGAGCTAATTCTTTTTTCCAAGACACGACATTGCAAAATTTCCACGTCGAAGGAACATCACCGTGCGGAAACTTCGCATTTTTTAAATTTGTGGTCTCGCTTCCTTTTTTCCGCGTTACTTTTTTCCGCGATATAAAATGAACCTTTGAAATAAAGAGCGATGCTCACCATATACCGTTTTAAGTCGGCCCCACCCCCCCCTTTGTCGAAGCACTTATTTTGACGAATTTGTCTCCCGGCGCTTGGACAAAGTTAATCGCTCTCCTTTTGCTTTAACAAGAAGCAGAGAAATAAATTATGGCTCCGCAACTACGATACTCTTGGTCGTCGACGAAGTTATCAAAGTTGCGGACGCATACCTTGCAACTAGTGTCGGTGAAGTAGATGAGGAGGACGCGGAGGAAAGACGATGGGCGAAAGTAGGAGAATGCGAGGCGAAGAAAAGAACCTTTACGGGCGGGAACTTCGATATAGGGGAATTCACGAGATAACGGGCAGACTTTAATACACCAGATTAATAACCCACCAGATGAATTATATTACTCTCGCGTGTATATTTATTTGCGAGCGCTTTTTGTGTTTTTTCCTTCTCTCTGGCGCGCTCTCTCACGTCGAACGTTGAACGTTATGCGCGGGTATTTTTCTCGCGTCGAGATTATTATCGACTAGCAAAGTGCTCGCGAACGCGCATAAAATTTGCGCGCTCGCGCGACGGGATACGCGATTAATCATTCACAAGTGCGATTGTTGAGGCTCGATGAATAATTCTTGCGTTACTCCGCCCCGCCCTGCTTCACGTACAACGCCGTGGTCCTTTAAAAACGCCTCAACAAGTTCATCCTACATCCGCGAGATTTGCCAGAATATATAACTGTCCGCTAAATCCAATTACAGATATCTCCTGACTAGCACTTACTTTTCACCTGAGGGCAAACTTTTTATCAGCACCCGCCATCTCCTTCCGGCTTTAACACCGTGTCGTCGAAGATTTGCATAATCCGCTTCTTCCGAGCCTACTGAACTTCACTACCATCTTTTTACCGTCTCGTCTCCGGCTTCCGAGTCTCGGTCATCTTTTTTCCCTCCCGCCTTACCTTCGTGGTATCCCTGAAGGTTTCATCGATTCGCCTTCTTCTCCTCCTTCTTCTTCCTCTCTCCTTCCTCTTTCACCTCTTTTTCCTACCTTTTTCCTCTCTTTCTCGAAAAGTTCCCTTCTTCGCGGACAGAAGTTTCGCGAAGAGAGTTTCGTTTTACTTGGCCCGAGTTACTCGTTTAAGTTCTGCCCTTTCCTTCAAGAAGGCCGCGCGATACCACGAGGACATCCATTAACGAAGTCATTTTATCTCAATAACCGCTCGTCTTCCTCTCTCTCTTCGCGCCGCAGATTGAGATTTCTAGCAGTTTTAGCGCCCAGTCTCGCGGCTCCCGCGAACGATCTAATGCCGCCGATGTCGTCTCATTCTCTCCATTATCCTGCCGCGCCGCCGACCTTGCGTTTGAAGGAGTTTTATGTTACTCTTTGAAGCCTTCCCCTCTGTCCCGCCGGCCTGAACAAATATCACAATCAAAGTGCAGACGTCAACGCCGTATTGTTTGCGGCAGTTGCTATCGTGCAGAAGCGAGGATGATTAAACACGAGCCGGGTGTGTTTACACGAGGTAAATACTATTCTACCAGAGGCACATCCTTCTCTCTCTCTCTCTCTCTCTCTCTCCCCCTCTCTCTCTTTCTCTCCTCGATCTCTCGCTCTCGGAGAGTCTCTGAAAACAAAATGCAGCTCTACGCAGTCTCGCGCGCGCGGCTCCATACAGTCTTTGTTTCTTTAAAAAGTTTCGCGTTTCCCGTATGGATTTTTCTTTCGCTCAAACGATGCTGCCAGCAGCAGTAGCAGCAATACCAGCAGCAACGACGGCAGCAGTAGCATCAACAGCAGCAGCCAGGCAAGAATCGTTAAAATATCGCGGACGTACGTAGTTCTCCGTGCGCGTGTGGATTCTCTGGAAATATTTTTACAAGAAGAAAGCATACACTCTAGCCACGTGAGAAGGAATATTTTAGTGAAGCACGCGCGGCTCACAAATATTAAAGACTCAAATAAGTCAAACGCGAGTCGCGGGTAATTCAAATACACGCTGCACTCTTCGCTGTCGTGACGTTGCGCGCGTTCCGCGCTGCGGTTCCGATCCATTTAACCATAGACATATAAGAAAGACCCAGCATGCCATACGTTTTCTTATGATGTAAGGTGAGTTTTGCTGGACGGAAAGAGAAGCAAAACATTGGTGACCGTTTGTCTTTTGTCTATGCACGCGTTACTGATATATAACAGTGACTGGCAAATGTAACCTACAAATGTATTTTAGGGTATTGTACATAATTTTTGGTGTACATAATTAATAAATTTTCTATTTATTTAAATATAAAGACATGCAGGACATTGGAAGAAAATTTGCGAAAAAGATCTTTCTTTTAGGTGAGAATCTGTGGTTTCTGTTAATGGTTGTCAATAAGCGATTGCGCATCTTATATCGTGTCCAAATGTGTTACTTTAGCTGACTTTTCTTGCTGTTTTAAATCACGTTATTTAAATCATACGATTGGACGTGTTAATTTATAATTTAACACGATTAAACGTCTTAAATGATGTAACTTAAAACGGCGAGAAGTGTGTAAAAAAAGCCTCGGCCAAATATATCATTTTTAGACATTTATGCGCGCAAAAATAACACACTTGGATTTGCGGTGTACTTGCACAGACAAAGAGATAAATTCCTCGATGTTTTGCTTCTCTCTCCACCAAGGACATGTATGTTGAGTTTATTTTATATATCTATGAGTTTAACGAACTCTGACGTCTACTTTCTCCGTTTTGGTTCGTCCGTCGGTATTTCGTTCAGCGAAACGTCGGGGCGCTTTGCGAACATTTCTTTCTCTCATCTTCACTTTCGCGTTTGCAAAGTGCGATGAGACACAAAATAACACGACGCACAGTGCAGTCGCCGATAGCGAGATTAATGCGGGCGATACGCGCGGAACACTAGCGCATCGACGGCGGCGGGTGATTCGAGGCCGCCGATGCTGTATGCCGGTCACGTAAGTACGAAATTCTCGGCCCGCGAAACTGAAATTTGTTGAGCCGGTGGGATAGAAGTTCATTCGATTTTTTTTTTCCCGGCGAATGTCGAACGGCGGACACGTATCCGATGTGCGACGCGTGCGCGCGCGCGTTCGCCTCGCCGATCATTTACATCTCTATGAAAAGCTCCATGAAAACGGATTCGCATGGTTCACGGATGATTCGCCGTGAGTCCGTCGTGATCGTCGAGCCTTGACCAAAGGAACACCGGACGAGCTCGAGCAACCGGAAACCACAATACGCGTTACGGCTGATCCCGGATTTGCCGGACGCGGAGGACGAAGCTGGGCTGGCGTGTCGTCGCATAATGAGGCGAACGCGCAAACATTAACGGTGCGCCCCGTCGGCATCGAAGGTTATTTTCCGGTAGACGATTACGCGTGTTATCCCATCGAGACACGCGGTGATCGCTGCGATGTAGATCGCAGGCTGCTGCTGGATCTTATCGGTCACTCTTATGGAGATCGTGTGAAAAATGTGTCGTACGATTTAGAGAGGAAAAAAAAGAAACTACCGTTTTTAGCGAACGTCAATATGGACGAGCTGTTGTTGTCGATCACAGATTTATAGACGGGTTCAAGTAGCCAACAACTGCATAGTTGCACGCGACAATAACGTAATTTATTGCTGCGGTGCGCATGTGCGAGGAATTACATCGGTAAAGACAGGAGAGGCGGAGTCGAGCGCATTTAAGCGACGATAATTTTCTATCTCGGGCATTTTGCAAAAAGCATCGGCTGCGCCGCGTTTGTGTTTTGCCAATTATATCCGCGGGGCAGGCGCGCGCGTACGAAGAGTATCAGTGTAGAAATCGCTGATCTAATTGTTTCCCGGCCGACGTTCTTGCGCCGCGACGGGGCAGTTTCCGAAAGTGGCCGCTGCAACCGTAATCATAGTGGCCGCGAGAAAACGTTTAATAACGCGTCGAACGACGCCGGGATTCACCGGAAGTTTAATTGCTAAAGCCGGCGAAAACATTCCCTTCTCGCCGATTGGTTTCGAGCGCTCCAACCGGCTTTTTGCCGTAAACCGCCGATCCACGATGGAAACGCAATTATTCGACGAATCGCACCGCCCGTTCGTGGCCATTTTAGTGCAGCAAACCACGAAGACCGCTTTTCCCTCATCCTCATGATGATTTGCGGAACGGGAAAACATTCCGGTTTGCGCGAATACCGAAGATGCTGAAGCGCGCGCAGGTGAACGCGCGTAAAATCGTTTGGTGCAACGGAGGGGGGTGCTCGCAACGAGTTCTCGCGGCTGTTTCGCGACTAATCACGGAAAACTCATCGATACTGTTGGGAACGTTTAAACGGAAATTTCTGAAACTTAATCGGCGAGATGGAGAATGAGAGGTATCGAACGGTTGGTATTAAAAATCTACCGAAGACGTTTTCCTTCTTACGGGGAAAAAAAACTGGTTGAATTGGCGTGATGATCGAACGAACCGAACACGTTCTGGCCGGAGGGAACGGAATTTCCGTTTCCTCAGATTGAATTTAGTTTGTAAAAACCAGAGGTTCAGTTTCTTTCAATCAAAACGCATTCGGTTTGTTCGTTGTTACGTTAATTTAACCAATATTTTTTCTCCGTGTATACTTTTCGAGGGAATCTTTTATTCCATTCGCGGTTCTGCGCAGGGAGAAGAGAGAAATAGATAGATAAATAGAAGCGTTTATTGGTCATTCTAGGGAAGGCTCTTTAAGAACGCTACAAATTTATGAATTGACAGATTTGTAATAAAATTGATTATCAATAATGCTAATCAGAAAAAGAGAAAAAAATAAACGTCCAATTTGTGATAACGAATTATTCTGATGGTACAATAGGAAGAAAATGTGCAAGAGATACATTGCGGAAAGGATAAACAATTTATTAAAGTGTATATCATGTGGATGACTCTCTTAAAAAATTGAAAAACCTGAATTTAAATTGCCTGATCGAGTCAGAATTTTTTTATCCCAGAGAGGGGAAGAATTTCCAAGGGCGATAGCTGAAGTCTGGGACGAATTCTGAAAAGTTATGAAAAGTGGAAGTGCGACATGTAGGAATGAGAAAACAACGGATTACGATTTCTCAGTTCTATATTATCGGGAGGCGCGCGGGAACTGAAAATAGCAAGCTTTTCTTTATTAGATAGTATACACAAGGTTAGAATGCTGTAAATGAGGCAACCCGTTAAATAAGCACTGCGATCTTCCGCATTTAGCCGGCGCAGTTTATTATACAAAGCAGTAATGTGTTCATCCCGACAAATATTTAATATAAAGCGAACACAGGAGCTCATTGAGCGCCTGAGTTTAATTTTCTGCGGATAACGGCGAGAGATTTGTTAGTAACGTGCAACGGTAATAGTAGAAACAGGAAAGATAAGTGCAAATATAAGTTTTGCGTGCAGTGAAGTAGATGAAATATGTTTTCGGTATTTCAACCACCAAAGTACACTGTTTGCTTTGTACAAACAGGAGGGAGAGAGAGAGAGAGAGAAGATTTTCACGCGGATGAAAGCCGATTGGTGGTACAACTGTGTGTATAATGCATCAAGACACTCAGGACCGCTGATCCAACATCCATTCGCGTCTACTTGCCAACTACGTCAGCTGACCGGCTAGTTAGATCGCTACTAAGATATGCAAAATTCGATTTCGCCTACAGCATCTTGGATACCGCTTGGGCGTAATTCAGTTCCGCTGCAAAATTCATGCCCCGAATTTCGCTTTGTCCGAGATCCTCGCGCGTTTCTGCTGACGCCGTTGACGGACACTTCCGCTTCCGTGGATGATGTAGCGCCGGAGCGGAGACGCGATGCAACATTCATGCGGCGAGAAAAGGACGCGTGGGAAAACTCTCTCTCCCGGCGGCGTGATCGATACAGGGCTACAGAATCCGTCGGGAGAGAATACGCAGATTTCGTTCTAGATTAAACAGCGACTGCGTGGCCGGTTTATAATAGCGTCGCGTATAAAATATATAAATAGATATAAATACGAACGCTTGTGCGCGCGCATGAGAGCCATTACTTTCGGCCGCAAATAATAGCGATCCAATGTCGTTTCGTTCAAAGTGATTACATGTTAATGAATTAACAAACTCACTTCGCGTTGTAGCGACCGGTGAGTTATCATCTCTTTCGGAAAGTGATCACAGGAATTATCGGGGGTGAATCACCGAAATCGCCGTGCACGCCCGGCGATAATTTGCAACTTTTAATCGTGCTCCGCCTGGCAAACAGTTCGACGGTAATCCGAAAACGATCACGCGCTCGCCCGTTATCGGCACCGCTGCGGTGCCGAGCGCTACTCCCAGTTTGCTATAACTTGCCGCTTTCTCCACTTCATTACGAGCGTTTTCATCGTGTTCGTCGTTTTTACGAAAGAGAGAGAGAGAGAGAGAGGTAGGTGGCTCGATGTACCCGCCATTTGTACGCATCGAACGCCCTGTTCGACGATCAGTCGACGGCCCGGGGCTCAATCATTAGACGGCAAAAGCCAATTGGTCGCCCCTTTCTTCCTCGACCTTTCTCTCCTTCTCTCTCTCTCTCTCTCGCTCTACCTTTCTTGCGATTGTCCTCTCTGGTTTTAAGAGCCAAGAGCACGACGAACGCTCGATCGGTTTCTCCAAAGGGCCGTGGATAAAAGGGCCGGTTTTACGAGGGATGGATCGAATAGCTCGCGGCGTTTCTTCCTCGCCTCGAGCCTCAGAGTCGTAAGAAACGAAGGATTCTTTCCATTTTACGAAACGGGGGAAAACGGCGGGAAACGGCAGAGGCTCGGCTTCAATTTTAGGTGTTACGACAATGGGACCGCGGCAATAAATAATAAGTCCTAAAGAGAGAGAAAGAAAGAGGGAAAGAGAGAGGAAACGAGGGAGACCTGCGACTTATAAATCTACGTCGTCGCGCGTCATCGTACGCGCGGCCGTAAAGATTTTTTTATGAAGCTGTAAACCATGTAACTCGTATTTTACTTCTCCCATTACCTCCCTTTAAAAGCGTATCAAGTCGATCAAAGCACGCCTGGCGTCACGGCGAGGCGGATGATTAATTTTCTTATTGTAATGCGGTCTCTCCGCGTTGATACGTACGACAGATAGACGTACGCGCGCGTTCACCGATTTCCATTGACGTTTAATTAAGCGGACGGTAATTGACGTTTAATGAAACATGCGGTAATCCTGGCGATATTGAGTATTCCATCGTAACCGATTTTCTTATTAATGGCGCGCCGTTTTGACGAGTTAATACATATTTCCGCGAGAAAAATATAATACGCGCGAATTTATTAATTAGCTCATTCACGCGCTGCTCGAGCTCATTTTTACACGTACACACCGGGCAAACCTGTGTGCGAGCTTACACACGCTTTTGACGTGCGAATACCTCGCGCGCTATTACACAATATATTTTAATCATTTCGGGTGCTATAACGGAGTACACGCGGCTTGTCGAACGTAAGGTATGATTTACGAAGATTTTAGCGTAAATCTTCGATAGCGGGTCGCTCTGTCGACGCGAATGACGTTGTGTGCGCCGAGCCGTCTAGTAAATCGACTAAATTGCCACTCGTTTCTCTCGAGGAGCGAACAAATATGGGCAGTCATCGTGCCCGCATGGGTCAATGTGCGCGCGTCCTCGCACTCGTATTTTGCACGGTTATTTCGGCGATAAAATATTTATTATCCACGCGGCGGCTGTACGACCGGTGGAAGGAAGAATGGTTCTAGATACGCCGAATGGGAATATACACTCTCGTTGATTCTTTTGATCCCTTATGGCACTGTCGCTTCGTAAATTCTGTGATTGTTGTTGTTAATTTTTGTGGCGTATAGCAGTGATAAAAACTGGGCGTAAAAACGCTTGTAGGTTTAAATCAATCCGACAGACAAGGTGAAATAGTTAGAAACACACATACATAAATATATTATTGTTATTATTATTATTATATTAGTATTTTTGTTGAGTATGAGGCAGTATTGATTAGATACAGTTCTAATTAAAAATATAATAAACGATCGCACATTGAGACACAACCAATGTCCTGTATGTTTATCAATATAAGTTGTCGAGCAAGGAAGGCGAAATGATAGCACGCACTTCGATAGTATTTACGCAATTCTTAATCTTTGCTAATATTTCCAACGATATAGACGTACTATTGTTAGAAATATTTTGAAACATGGAACGTGGAAACAGATTGTGTAAGGAAATTCAAACGATTCTCGTATTAAGAAAACAAAATTTATCTACTTCGAAAATTGCATTGACTGTAAAAAGAAGTTGAAAAGTTATTTACAATTTGTTGAAAGATATGAACAACTACGGTAGAAAAAAAAACAGTGGGCGATCTTCTACATTATTTATAAAAAACGAGCAATATTTCGAGTTGCATTGAACTCCTGTCTCACAGCGAAACAGCTTACGAAGCTGGCTTACGAAGCTGGCGTTGAAACTAACTTTGGGAATGCGCGTCGCATACTCCAGGTATGTGATATTATTAGACGAAAGAAACTTAAGAAGAAACCGGCGTTAACAGCGCGCTATAAACAAGATCGTTTGCGATTGTAAAAGATCACATACAATGGAAGAAGAGGTGGAGAAGAATAATATTTACTGACGAGAGAAAAAATTTAACTTGGACGGTCCTGATGATTTCAATTACTTACTATTATAATATATGAAAAGAAGAATTAATAAAAATACAACGTCAAATGGATAAAGGTAGTGTTATTATGTGGGCAGGTATTAGCTATAACGGAAAGACGGACATTCATTTTATTCACGGCCGAATGAATAGCACCAGCTATTACCTTAATTTGATAAAAAATCAAATTAGTTAGCATGCAGAACGTATTGCTGGAACAGACTTCGTCTTCCAACAAGACAATACTGCCATCCATACTGCGAAAATTACTAAAGAATATTTCTCAGGTGAGAATATTCGCCTTTTGAAATAGCTAACATGCTGTCCTAACTTAAACATTACTGAAAATTGTTGGGCTTGCACGGGCCGTTTATAAAGACGGGAAACAATATGGACACTTTAATCAGCTGAAACAGTACATCACAAAGGAATCTGTCGCAAAATAGCATCCGAAACTTTTACAAATCATTACCAAAATGGATGATTGAAGTACTCGAAAATATAAAGGAGGTTCTACGCATTATTAAAAACTTAATTTAATAATTCACTATCTCATATTTAATAAATGTTAATATTTCTCACATGTGCTATCATTTCGCCTTTTCTATTCAACAATTTCTTTTAACAAACTCAAGTGACAACATTTGCATCTCAGTTTGCGAATGTTTGTTATACATTTACGATGACATGTTTACGTACATTTTACTAAACTTAGAGAAATACAAGCATATAATGGAGAATTTAAAGACAGCACACATGTGCTATCTTTTTGTCCAGGAGTATATTAACCCTTTGCACTCGAGGGCTCCGGAGCGGAGCCATTTAAAATTTGTCTTCAAACTCTTCAAACTCAAATGCAAATAGCAAGAGCGGAATATCCTATTCACAATAGTTTTTACGATTTGTCTTTGTCTTTATGTTATGAACTGAAAGTTATTTGCATTATCTCCATAGCGGAGCTCTCGAGTTTGAAGACAAATTTTAAATGGCTCCGCTCCGGAGTCCTCGAGTGCAAAGGGTTAAATGAACAGTAAAGAAATATACTTAATCGGCGGGGCGACAGCTTTTTTTCTAGCGTGAGATATTCCGTAAAGTACAAAAGTATTAACCTTTGCTTGCACAGAACGCCGATGTCGTCAACAGAAATTTTTATCTTTGTGGTGGAGGATACGCGCTTGAACTGTTGTCAATTATGGAGATCTTCGGGGCACTGCTTTTCAACAAATTATTTTTTTTCTAACATGTATCGTATTATGGAATGTAAAATTACAGTCATTTGCTTGCACAAGCCACTCGGATTCTCAGGAGGAATTTTAATTTGTGTGAATGTTCACGCGCACTCAGTTTTTACGGTGAACGGTGGGCTTTCGGGCTCTAATGATTAAACTACTATTTTTTTCTAGTCTGGGACATTTGGTAAAATACAAAAATATTACTCTTTGCTTGTACAGAGCTCGGAGATCGTTAGGAGAAATTTTTGTTGGTTTTGCTGTGTGCACGCGCTTGAATTTTGTCGACTATGGAAATCTTCCGGACACTCGTATTCAACAAATTATTTTTTTTTAACCTGTATCGTTTTACGGAATGTAAAACTGTAAGTACTGTCATTTGTTTGCATAAGCCATCAGGGCTCTCGGCAGGAATTTTGATTTGTGCGAATGTTCGCATGCGCGCAGTTCTTTTCGTTTTTTTTGTTTATTTGTTTAATATTGACACAATTTTATTTAAATTTTCCACAATTTTATTGTTTTTGCATATTTTTATTTTTTTTACTGAGGTTAAATTTGGAAAATATTTTCGCTCAAAAATCGCTCCAAATTTCAACCACATTTAGTTGTAAGAATAAGTAGTAATATATTTAATAGCTACATACCGTTAGGAGGTGAATGTCTCGGCAGTACATCTTGAAGCAGGAAGCGAATTGTACATACGTGTACGTACACAGAGAAAAAGGTTTCTTTACATTTAGTATTTCTATTTATTTGGCTAAAATTTGTTTCATAGAAACAACATATACGAAATATTATTTGTTTGACTAAAAACATTATTGTCTCATTCAAGAAAACTTTGTTATCTAACAGTAAGAACGCTATTATTTGAAATAGTATACTTTAACGAAATAAAATATTATTTGGTTACAATAAATATGTTAAATGAAACAAATAATTTTTTTATAAGAAAATTATCTTTCGTTTCAAATTTTTTATTTAAGATTTTACGTCCTTGGTGTGTCCCGGAAACTATGAATCTCTCTTTTTAATTATATGATTGGGAAACAGACGAATTTCGGGCTAGCGCTACTGTAACAAAGATAAGAGTACATTGGCCGCCGTTAAACGTACCGTATGGTTCTCCAGGTGTTATCATTCATTCCGCCTTCATGTAAGGTATGTAGTTTATTTACATCCTGGGTACCCCGGGGACGACAGATTCGTCTTTTATCTAGCCACCTCTACGTTAGGCACGTATGTGCCCATACTGGGTACCTAAATAGCAACGGACTCCTCCTCTTATGATTATAAAACTAACAAATTTGATCAAGCGGTTTATGAAAAGATACGAGTACACGCCGCCCACACATGTCATAAGGCTTCCCGATGGGGCTGCGATCTATCTACCCTTGTATAACAAGGGCCCTCCTATGCGATTAAGTTCTTAGAATTGTTTATATTAATATTAGGAATTTTCCAGAGTAACCGTCTTTCACGCAACTTCCTCTTATTGGTGGACGTCATCCATCACCCCCTGAAATCCTTCCTAAGCCTTACCCTTTTTGCCGCGAGCGCAGTTACAATAGTAGTTTTTCTTGCAGTCAGTCAGTCAGTCAGTCAGTGACAGTCACAGTTACAATTACAGTTCAGTCTAATTTAGTTCAGTCCAGACCAGTTCAAGTTCAGTACAGTACAGTCGAGTCCAGTTCAAGTTATAGTTACAATTAGAGTTACAGTCGCAGTCACAGTTGCAGTTCTTAGTGTCTGATCTTAGTTCAGTCTTCAGCAGTCCACAACCATAGTCTAGTCCAGCCTTCATCTTCGTCTTCATTCGTCCTCGTCAGTCTATTGATTCATCTAAATCGTAAGTCTCCATTTCATATTTAAACATGACTTTTAACCATTTCAATCCAATTTCCAATCCCACTTCATCCCTCAAAACACATACCCGCATTGCGTGATTATTGTTTTCTTTGTATTATATAACGATGTTTTCCTCGCTATACCGATATGTTAAACATTCTTGTTGCGTTATATCCGATTTATTAAATTAAGTTACACGATTTACCTTTTGCTTAATCTCACTTTAATCTTCATCTTGTATTCGCGTTATTCCAGTAATGCTGATTTATAAAAATTTGTTTAATGTTAACCCACATATTTCATTGTTTAACTTTAGCTAACCCTTTCATCTTTTAAATGTTGCATCTTTTACAATGACTGTTCTTATCAATTTACCACTATTATTAATCCATCCGAGAACCAAATTATATTATTAATAAACAGTTTTATTCAAAATGCCCTAAATTTAATCAAGTCGTTAAAACTATTTATTCATCTCCTATCAATTACCTAAATATAAATTCCCCTCTCAACACAATCATATGGTCCTATCCCAGGTAAAGAGATTAAGTTCTTTGACCTAAATAAAGGACCACCTAACGTACGTTCTGTGATCGGAGTAAATGGGCCTCTCCGGACCTTGACCTGATCTGCAGACCTACCAGTACGTTTAGGACTCGCCAGTGCGCGAGTAAACAATTTTGTTGCGTTCGTCCTCTTTCAGGACGTAACAAAGATAAAGATACATATTCGTTGGAAAGTCGTAGCAGTCGTACTTATTAATTGAAACTTTAGTTCCGTTGGAGCATGCCAATAATGAAATTTGTTTGGACGCAATAAAATTTATTAAATTTGAAGAAATTTTTTTCTCAGTGTATGGTGTTAAAACTTTCCGTCAGATTTCCCGGAAAAGTCTAAATTTCTCGCGAGGACTCGTTACCCCGTCCGTCCCATCGATCATCAGGAGTTCGAGGAGGTGCAGCACGCGTAGCACGTCCCGCCAAGGATCGCGACTTTTACCTACGAGCCTTCAAAAGTCCGATAGCTCACGCGCGGCGGCGCCGGGGGTAGTTGCGCGATAAAGATTCCGCTTTGTAAAAGCTCGCGGAGGTGTGAAAGAAGACCGGAGAGAGAGAGAGAGAGAGAGAGAGAATCCCGGGCGCGGAAGAAAGAGTAGACGCGTAGGGCGACATCGGCTATCTTCTGATTTATAAGGATAGATTTGCCCCCAGCTCGTTGTTTATTTCACCGTGGCTGACCGTAATTTTTCTCCGGCAATCGAGTAACCCGTGCCATACTTCCCCATCCCATTCGACACGGTCGCCTTCTTACTCGCCTCGCGCACACTCGGCCCCCGTCTCGCCCCCGTCGTTCCTCCTGGCATGTAAGCGAACCCCTAAGTCCTCGAGCGTTCCAGGTCGAGTCGACAGCGAGAGACGACGGATATCATGGGGCGGCTGATACTCGTGTACTTTTGCGAGAAGCTGACCCACTTCCCGTCGACCGACCGTTCGTTCGACCGACCGACCGCTCGTCGCCGCTTCCACCCGAAGGGAAACACTTTAATCGCGTTATGCATTTGCCCATCCTCGCGCGCGATGTCTCTCTCTCTCTCTCTCTCTGTCTTTTTCTCTTCTCTCGCCCCCACAGTTTGTGTGCCTTCCCGCTCGTACGCTTGTCCCGTGGGAAGCACGAGAAATACGAAATTCACCGCGTCGTTTTACGAGTTGTTGTACCGCGCGCAACTGCGAACTGCCATTAGAGAGTGTGAGGGACTGCCGTCGCTCGTCGCAACAGAGTTAATACAGGCAGCGCGATATTAATTACCTAGACCGCCGAGCATGTGCACCGCAATTGTTTATTCATAATAGTTACGCCGAATTTCCGAGCGCGCGCGCGCGTAATGTCCATCCCGAATTATTTACAAACGCGACGTCGTTGAATTATGCGCGACGAAGTTCCTCCCGCGCGTCACACCGAAGAATATGATGAATATTTTACTTACCGTTAAAAGTCCGCCGGACAGTCACGCCGTACGATCCGGCCGTTTCTCGCGGGTCGTTCCGTGAGAGAACGCGCGACTCGAGTCAATAAAACACGTTTCCGTTGAGAATTGTATTTGCTCCCGCGCCGCGTTTAAGGGGCATCGACCTTGCGACCACCGTCCGCGCGAATCTTGCGCCCAGGCATTTTTGCGCGCATCTTCGCTCGGATTTCAGTCGCGTGTTGATGCGGTTGCGTTCACACTGCAAGGAAGTAATGAAAAACTGAAGGATCCATAAAATAAATGTTCCGGATTTTCGCGTATATAAAGTAGATTCCAATTAGAATGCTCAAAGTTGATCCAAATTAAGTTATCCCACTATGATACCAATTAGGAATCCCGTTCTTATCTTAAGCATGTGGTAAAGCCTCTTTTCCGCGATACTGACTGGCTGTGCGCTGCTGCATACGACTGTTATCGCCAGAGTCGAGTAACAGTTTATGAGGTTAATAAATGGGTTTACATTGTTAATGTTATCATGTTAAATAGAGCGCGCGCGTTGTATGTGTGTGTGTGTGTGCGTGTGTGTGTGTGTGGACTTGTAAAGTGTGAATATTTAGTGTTTCATATATTTTGTTCAATCAAGTATACGGGGAAAATATTGTAGTAAAAATTACTATTAAAATTTTTAATGTTGCACGGGAATTATTATTAAAATTGTTATGTGTGTTGTACACAATGATGCATATCACTAAAGATTATAACACATAGAATTTCAGTCATAATTCCAGTATGGTCCAGCATTACACAAAATTTTTACTGCAATATTTTTTCCGTGTAGCAGTGTAAAATGGAAGCCAGAAACAATCTCTGGCAAAACGTTGGGGTGACCAAATAAGATCTGTTTACACTGCAAATTCTTCAGCTGAAGCTCTTCTTACACACTTCTTATACGTATTTTGCCGTTTTAAATCACGTCATTTAATACGATTGGACATATAATTTAACGTGTTAATTTAACACGACGTTTTAAATGACGTAAACGAAATCGACAAGAAACATAGTAAGAATAGCTTCAATCAAATGTGTCATTTTGAGACACGTTTATGCGTATAAAAATAACACATTTGGATTTACAGTGTATGTGTTTCCCATTTAGGATCGCTTTTGAAACATTAAACTTCTTACCGGAACCTGCGTAGATTTCTCAACCACCAGAATCTACAATTATTTTAGGGAATCGGATTGGACCCTAATTAAGTTCCAAGAAATTTTCGTACGCAAGAAAGAAAAGCGAGAAGAAAAAGGCGAGGAAGAAGGTCGACGACACATCTTGCGTACATTTCTCATTTTATCGCGTTTAATGACTATCACGTTGTCTGGTAGCGAGACGTCTCTGTAATTCACAACGGGCACAACGCGGCGTGACAACGTGACAGGCAGTGACAGAAATTAACGGTTCCATTTACAGTCTGGCGCATTAACTCCCCTCGCCTTGTATCACTCGTTAAAGCGCCCCCCCCCCCTCCCCCTCCCTGTCTCGATTCTAATTAGCAACAGCACGGAGGTATTGCGCCAGACGGATCGCATTGACCGACTGCATTACCCTGGCAATTTCACGGTAACGATAATCGTCGTCCGCGCAAGATTATAACTGTCGCGATCCTATCACTACCTCCCGCCGGAGGGGTCCGTCTGCAGTGGAATGCGGGATTTTACGCGTGCGACTCCCGTGTCGCCGGCACGGCACGTGTCCTCAGCGCCAAATTGTCGCGGGAATTTCGTTTGGTCGCGCCAACAACGGCGCGACGACGACGGCGACGAGAGGCGCAAAGTCAATCGACGTAAATCATAATCGTAAATCCCGCTGGCCTGTTCGGCGTGTGCACGCGTCACCGCCGGCTATTACCGCGGGCAATTGTCGATGGCGGAGATCCGGCGGGGCCCGCCGTCCCGATACTCGAAATCGACCCCGCCTTATTGAACGTTGCGACATTCATTTGCGAAAACGGGGCAATAAGCCCCGGCGAAATATCCGCGCAAAAATTAGCCGCGTTATTACGGTCCGTTCGTTTTATCGTTTTACCGGCGGAATGCAGTACCAAGCTTCGATCCTCCCTGAAGTTACCTCTCTTACTACTCACAGTCACGATTCCCGTTTCGGCGGCGCGCGCGGAGACGGAGATATCACGCCGTGGGATTCGATAGAATACCTCCAGACTACGCGATCCCACGATAGAAACATCGATAAGCAACCGTGGCCGTTACGTTCTTGCGTGCCGATACAATCGACGATTACCGTTACATATACGCGGTGTTCATTTTTCAAGTTGCCACCGTCGCCGCCGTCGCCAACTTTCAGTCCGAGCTGGGCCTCGCGCGATAAATTCGCGTCCTTACGTGTTCCGGTTAAGTGGCGAAGTTGGTGCAATAAAATACGGGAGCCCTCCAGGCGAATTTCGCCAACAGTCAAGGACGTTGTAATTTTTCGAATATGCTAAAACTTACGGGCGGGCGCGCACTCACGGCTTATACGCTCTCGCTGTTAAATCTGCATGGCAGCGCTGTGTGTGTGTGTGTGTGTGTGTTACGTCCAGCCGCTCTTTTCGCATACATTATCATTTATTTAAAATTGCAAATGCGAATCTCGGCAAACTCGAAATTGTTTTAAGTTACAACAAAAATTCTCCATATATTCAAAGCGCACCGCCGTCATAAATTATCTTCGGTGACGCTTAAACGTCTTGAGCGTCTTGAGTTCGCGGGAATATCGATTTTCGCGCATGTAAATGTACATATGTATGTATATATGTATGCATATATTATATATATAATTTTTACATTAATTAAAGTGCTAATTATGCGCTGGTACACACGGCTAACGGGATTTCGAGCAAGACGCGAAGCGTCTATCGACCGTGACGGTTATAGCCGTCAGAGCCGCTTGATGCGTTAACTATGTACATATAAATCGGATGTATTGATCTCGCTTAGACCGGCGTTGCCTGCAACAACCACTGACACTCGTCACATTTACAGGATCCATTTAAAGCGCGCGCGATCGCGTTAAATATATCATCGGAAAATACTAGCGACACACTCGCGAGAACACGCGGACACAATGGCACCGCCACGTACATCCGTCCGTGGCGAGAGAGCATTTATACATCGTGCGGAGAACTGACTGATCGATCCTCCCTCAGGTATTCTGAAATGACCCCGTCGACTTCGTTACATTCTTCATTCTCTCCGCGCTCGCGATTATAAATAGCGCGATATCCGTTGCAAATCGATACTCCGTAATGGCCCGGTGTACCACCGTGCGACTTCGTCGGCGGAAGAAAACAGGACGAAGAGGAAGAGGTGGCGGCGCCGACGGGGCGTAGACGGAGAAGGGGGTGAGCGGAAAAAAATTACAACGGGGGGCCAAGGGTTGAAAGAGTGAAGCGTCCACATTCGTCACGCGAAAAGAAAATATATCATCGTTCCCCGGAAGGATAGGGGGGAGGGGTTTATATAACGTATCGTGATGTTCTTTCATAATTCCACCGCGACGTGATACCACCCCCCTCCGTGTCTGTAATTACGCTGATTAATACCGTATTAATCAAAAGACCGCGCCGTTTTCCATGCGCGCTTTTTTCTCTCTGCAATTAGCTGAATTAGCTCCGCATTAATCCACCGACCGGTGAGCTAAGCTCTTAATCTACGCGCCGACACGCGCGCTACGTACGACGGCGACACGCTCGCGAAGCGAAGGCAGCGGTCTCCGTCTCGCGACTCTCGCTCGAATAAGGCAACACGCGAGACTCCCCGCAGCCGATATATTGGAAAGGGGATTATTTGCATTCTTATCGCGTGATGATTGACGCGCGCGCGCGCTCGCTCGCTCGCGTTAAATCCACGACGTTTCCCGTCGCGTGCGCGACCCGCCCGAAAACGTTTTTCCACTTCCGTCTACGTCGGCGAGCGTCGCGATAAGGGCTCTAATGTTTCAATCAATCATGCTCGGCCGATGTTTTCGCCGTAACAGGATTCCACCTTCGCTCCGAGAGTGTCCAGTCCGACGAAAAAGCGTAAGGATATCCGGCGGAACTGAGGGATGAATGTGTATGTGTGTGTGCGCGTGTCGTCGAGAAATTATTTTACAGGGGAAGGAGAGATTTTAAGAGCAGCGCCGCGCCGAGATAGCCCGTGTCAAACACTTCCGCATGTAAATGCCGGCCATGTCGAGCGGGACCGGTCCGGAATGTAAATTCGACCGGCGCGCTGTAACTCCCCCCCTTTTTCCTCGCGGCATCGATAAGGATTTCCACTTTCCCGTCGTGCTCGGCGCTCGTTTGTCGTCGCCGCGAATCGACGTACGCATACGCGTAACCGAAGCGCGAGATTATACCCCCGGCCGACCGGCCTGACGATAAGTGCGTGAGCATGCTGATATCGAAATTTTTGACACGCGGCAATCTCTCGGATTTTTCGTGTGATCATTACGCGTGAACGTGCGAAGCGAGAAATGAAAAAAAATATGTTTTTTCCTTTTCCTGCCGGCAAATTGAAAAATTCTATAAATACCGTAGCGCTTTTAATTCGTGGAAACGTAATTTACGTCGCTCGCACAGCGGAGAATAGCAATCAGCCTGTTCTGTAAGAGAGGGGAAAAAATAAAACACGTATAGCGGCGCTCGACGAAGAAATATCTATGAATAGTCATAAATTTGATTAACCCTTCGACCGCATTATGGAACCGGTGAGTTGTTTTTTGAAAAGCTATAACGAAAAGCAGTGTGTAATCTATGAATTCTCCTCTCCTGAAAAATCGTTAGAATCGCTCTGTCCATTAGACGTGGTGCGGATCTGATAAGCCGATTAACGTGTTTAGAAACCGAATTCGATGTAGAGTTAATTAGACCCATAGTGTGCGGTCAGTGTGTAATTTGACGCCACAAGTGAAGTGATTCTCTGCTGAAAATTTGTTTGTGAACGTAAGTAAACATTGTGATTATGCGTATTTGAAAAATAATAAATAATAGTTTTATATTAGAATCAGATGACCTGTGACGTACGTGAGCTCATGCGATGACCTGCGAAGCATAGGTCACACGTAGATCCTAAACAATTAATTTTTTTAAACAACGCGTATTACTATTTTGCAAGTAAAAAGAAACAAACTATTTTTGATACTTTTACAACAAAAATATTTTTTTCCTATTAAAAAACATCTATTTTCGACATTTTAAAATACTGTATTTTCAGAGGACCAAAAAAAAGTGTTTTTCGAACGCGCACTAGTGTCGTATTTTTTCTGTTAGAACTATTTTTTAACTGCATCGTTATACAATTGCAGATCAAAATAATAAAAAGTAAAGAAATTACGAATTTTTAACTAAAACACTACCTTCTGCGAGGCCACTGTCTAAACTCGAATTTTTTCAGTAACTTAAAACTTGATTTTCTAGAAATGCATGATCAAACATTAAAATAGAAAAGTTACCTTTTGTTCGAGAATTTTGTTAACCTCTTCCCTTTCATAGTTTTCCAGATTTTGCATTTTCAGAGTCAATTCGACTTTGTTTGCGGTGCGAGCAACTCTTTTCAGAAGTGTGCGGTCGGAAGGTTAAACAGATATTATATATAACTAGAATATATGTATATGTACGATAGGACGGGGGAATCGCGTTCCTTCGCGATTTCTATTAGCGGTGCGTTTCGCTCGCGGGATCGATTACTCGCGCAGCATCTCCGTGTCTTCTAATTTTAAGCGACCGCAATATAGTGTCACGCCGCTGCCGCCGCCGTCGCTGCGTTCTCGTCCCGAAATTAAACCCACAGCGAAACATGGGGCGCCTCTACCGCGAGCGTTACAACTTAATACTATTAAGCGATGAAGTTTGCTTTCTACGCCAAGCCGCCATCTTGTCTGCACAACTCCCGGAACAGTCGTTTCTATCGGGCGCCTTTGCCGCGCGACCCTGCCTTAACATCGGATTATCGTTGTATCGAGATCTTTCGGTCCAGTCCACGACCGGCTAAGATCTCCCGGCAGCGTGTTTGAGAATTGCGGCGACCACGGCGAACCGGCGGCGCCTTCATCGGCGCGTGCTTCTCTGTTCGAAGCGCTTACCACCGCTCGCAGGGATCCCTTCGTGAAACTTCGTCGATTTTCAAAATTTCCGCCCTGCCAAGTTGCCTCGAGAGGGGAATTTAATACCGAGTTTCCGGGAGAGAGAGAGAGAGAGAGCTCCGTATTGAGGCCCTTCTTATCGTACGAACTCTTTGATTAGCTCGAAATGGATTTTTCCACGATGAAGGCGTAATGGGGATCGATAGTTATGAAGTTACAGCGAACGATTGGAAATGGTTTCGCCAGAAGACATTTTTTCACTTATCGATCTGACTTTGATAAGACACTTAATGTTGAAAGTTGGCGAACTCGTGACAAATGATAAGCCCCATCTCGACGTTTCCGGCGGAAGAAATATCCCCTGTAAATTGGTGAGAGACCCGTCCCGTCCGGTGTGCATCATGCGTAATTAATTAATGTTTAATAATTCGTTAATAACCCGGTGAGAGAGTGGAGGGGGTGATTCCGCTACTGCGAGGTATGAATTACTACGGACGCGTTTCCCGTTAGACCGGAAAGAAAAGGAAGAAAAGAAAAAAAAGTATACACGCTCGGTTTCTAAAAGAACCGCTTCAATTATTCCACACCGCTTTCTCTCCGCGATGCGCATCCACTTCTACAAATCGGATCATGGGAATCTAATCGGCAGGCAGGAACTCGTCGTGGAAGCCGCAGGTGTTGGCGGTGTGCGACATCGGGCCCGATCTTTCGTTCCCGGGGCTCCCTCCTTCCCCCCCCCCCCCC
>NW_014555522.1:626088-860642 GCF_001313825.1 Dinoponera quadriceps
CCGGCCGCTCTCGTTCGCCCGGTTCCTCCTCCTTTTCCATGACGGCGGAAGTGAGTTTTCTCAACTACGAGAACGACCTAGTCGGTTGTTTGTTGTACGAGAAGCAGCGGGTGAAATTAGTCGTCGTTCCGCCGGCAGCGAGCGCAACCCCATTTCTACCGTTCTTCCGTCCCTCTTACGATGTCTTGACAAACCTACGAGCACGCAGTGTGCGCTCCATTCCTTCCGGATTCACCCGGAGGAACACGCAAATGACTTCATTATAATGAGCGCGGCTCGTCTGGCTTATGCGCCCACATCGGCTCACCCGCTCATTTTATATTTATCCCCGTGCTCCCCGTGAATCCTTTAAACTTTACGACACCATAGGATTAATTAGCAACGACGTAACGACGTGCGCCAGCCGCGGATTCGTTTTCCTCAAAGCGCTGCTGAAAACCTATTTAATACCAGACGCATCGCTTAACGACGACTTCGCTATTTCCGTAAGGGGGTTAAATGGTTAATTAGAGACCCGATATCTATCTTTTTCCGCAGATTTCTGCGATCTGTTCTCACTTTTTTCACCCGAGCGAAACCCGTTTGATTTTATCTTGGCACAGATTCATCGCCCGGAACGTTGCTCTTCGCTCTCCGCGTTTATTCGCTTTATTATTGGAATCTCCGCATCTCGCGATATGAATTCCACGTCCTGCCAAGGAGATTATCAAATATTTCGTTGAGAATCTACTCACGGTCTCCGTCCGTTTTACGCTCCCGATAAATAAGGCAAGTTATAAGGGGGCGAACGTAACGGCACAATATACTAAGAGCGACTTTCATTCTCGCAGTTGGTTTCTCAGGGGACATCCGCGTTTGAAACCCTACCATAGGAACGAATCCAGGCAGGCTTAAGGAGAATCCGTGCGACACAACGGCTGATAAACAACAATCGGCTAAGCCGGATTCCGAAATTTCTAGCTCGGACACGCCTTCACCTATCAACCTACCTAGCTACCTACCTACCTACCTGCCCATGCTATCGTTTTCCACCCCTGATGAACTTACGATTATCCGGGATATATTCGTCCAACGCTCGCACGCTCTCGTTTCCTCCTTTTCCGGGATCTAACACGGACGAGTTAACGATACAACAAACGTGGGTAGGTATTAACATGGGTACTCGGTTAATTCGATTCACGACGGTTACAACTGAGAAAACACACATGCACACAAATAAACACGCAGATCCCCAAGACCGGCGCATTAAATTAATATTTCTCTATGCTCGTGATTGCGTCGTCTAGCAGCCACGCGTTCCTCCTCGACTCTCTGTACAAGAACAATCTCAAGCGCCAGTGACTTCCCGTTCCTCGTAAATTCGCGAAGGCGCGCGTTGTGCGTCCCGTAAACTTACTGAAAGTTGCGCCCGTAATTCAAATTCGCCAAAAATACACTCTGTCGCGCGGTCGCGCAGGCCGCGTGACAACAAGAACGATACGAAAGTAAATTACTCCGAACATACTGAGCAACGAAAATGCGTTATCATCTGTAAACATACTTCTCCATAAACGTCCGTTCGCCCTTGTTCCATTCGCGCGATCGTATCCATCCCGTTTCACCCTATACGGCCGCGATACGCGTAAACGACCTTTCTTATCCAACCGAAGGGGAGCGTCGTCCGTTTTCTCCCTTTCTCTCTCTCTCTCTCTCTCTATCGTTCCTGTCCCTTCGTGCGTGCGTGCGCACGTGCGTACGTGACCGTGTGTGCGAATTTTTATCGAGTGTAAGACGCGAAACTCTCTCGACCCTTCTCGCGCGTTGGTGTCACGCGGCCACGGCGTCGTTTTCACGACGTCGTCTGCTCGTAAACTCGCCCGCCGCCGGGCAGATTTACGGCCGACGCCGGCGTTCTGGAGCTTCAGCCACGCTTCCCGTCGAAGAGGAATATCCTGAGAGAGAGAGACCCCGGGATTTGCCGAGTTGTTGCCGGGTGACCGACCGACCGACCAACCGATCGACGCCGTTTTCCCAGGGAGAGACTACGTCCTAAAGGATGAAGGATATCCGTTACGTTCCACGCCCTTTCCGGCGTCGGCGGTTAATTCGACGGCAGTCAATTTTCCGCTCGCACGGCTGCCTGAACCTCCGCGACGCGAATTATTTTTGAGCGCGCGACGAACGGGGGTTGCGGAAGTTATATGGAGTGGAAGATACAAAATCACGCCGGGGACGCAGCGGAGAGACCGATAAGAGCGCGAAGACGTTTGCAAATTAACTCTGAACTTTAACCTCGACACAAATTCTCCTCGCTCAGTCGACGAAGTAATTAACGTTGCGCTCGCGATTTACATACGTGTGTGCACGAAACACAGTCTCGAAAGGGAGAGAAAATCCCGATAGCGTGATCTCCTTCCGGTGGGACCGAGAACAGCGTCTCTCGTCGTGGCGCCGCGACGCGCGACTCGTTCGATGGCAGGGGAAAAGGATGTAAATATGGAACAGCTTCTAATACGAAAGAGAAACTGTAGCTTAAAATCTAAATATTGAATGGATAATTGTTAATAATATTAGCACATACATCTGAGGACACGTACCATTAGTTATTAAGACCAAACGTACAACTGTTGAAAAGGTACACACATTTTTATCAACACACGTCAAATCGAATATCTGACCAAATAGGATGTTAATATGGAACAGGCGGATAAATGAAAGAAAATGTCTTTTTATAGTGTTATGAGCTTTTTATTACTTGCAACTCTTTTCAATGTATTTATACATAAAAAGGACAATAAGAAACGTATCATTTTACAAAATGACAAGAAAATGGCTCGCTCGAGTAACTTAACATTTAGATGTGAGGTTATATATAACAACATAAATAATATCTTTCAAAATGGAAACAACATTATTCTCGACACTGCAATAGCTCAACACCTAATCTTCCCTGTCTCGCCAAGATCTGTCACACTGGCTACAATACGAGATGTTCCATATTGCGGCCAACAGCTATTTTCTACACAATCTAATAAATTTGAACGTATATATATTTCCAAATAATTAACCTACTACTTCACACTTTAACCTTTTGTGGACGCGTGGTCGGCAATTAGCCGCCCATGCATATCTGTCGTTCTGAGCGACAAGGTATGCAATATTATAATATAATAAACACATAGTGCCACAATGTAGTGTTTATATGACGTTCTCTTTGAAAGAAACTCTAACCTTCTCAATGTATTACTTTATCTTTAGCACATTTTCTTCGCTGCATGCCCCGATATCTCTTGTCCACTTTCGACGTTCGCCCGCTAGACGGTCCCGTTCGCAAAGGGTTAATTTTAATATTATCCGACATATAAGAGCTAATATTTTACACTCACATGTGTATGTACGAAAGAAATTGTTAAGTTTTACTTTGCGACTACATCGCCCTTTCGTAAAACAGAATATTCATACACGGCTAAACGTTGCGTTATTGTAACGTCAGCATTCTCGAGAGACCTAAACGGAACCTAACGCTTCCGATAAGTGTAACCGATAGTTTCAAACAATGATTTTAGCACAAATACGAATTCCATATTCCAACTCCGTTCCATATTTACACCCTTTCCCCTACTCTTTATCGAAGAATGGAATGGGATAAGATTGGACGGCGGGATCCAGGACGTGAACTTGCGATACCGCCGGTAACATGAAAGCGAGACAAGTTACGAGCGTGCGTATCGACGCAATAGTGAAAAGTATCGCTGCAACGTATGCAACGCGGGGGGATCTTCCGAGCGATTAGTATCACCGGTGTTGCGACGAGCGGAGTTTTCGACAGCGGAGATATTTGTTTTCGAGCTCTTGAAAGCTTTCTTCTCCAGTTCGCGGTGTCGAGTTACCTCGCGGCATCGATTCCACCCTGGTTACATGTGCGAGTTTCGATTCCACGTGTACCAGTAATGTCCAGCATATATACGAATTAGCCAACGTGTTCAGACCTAAATTGCCGTCGCGGTCGTACGTCCAGGTGGTATTAATGTTCCTCCAGAGAGCTTCGCGACACATCAACGCGTCGGCAAACGCTTAACCTCCGAATCTGGCCTGCAATCGAGCCTGGCATTCATCCTTTTGTCCGCGTCCTTGGCATTGTCCCCGTTCTGATCCTTCGTGCAGGATTCGGGAGCTGCCTGACAACCCGCTCTATTGCCACTCCTCCCTGCCGTCTTGATGGTGTCCTGTATGCAACTGCTGTTTTATCGCTACTGTTACGTTGTCGTTTGTAGTGAAAGGTATCGCGTTGTCCGGCGTATAGCGTCGGTGTTTTATTGCCTTTCAAATAATAAGTATCGCACGAGCAACAAAATAATATCGATATCTCGGGAAAACGAAACACGCACATATGTTCGTATTTATTGATCGCTCGGTAAACTACTCTTTGTTCAACTATCTACTAACAACGATTGACGAAATATCGTATCTGCAGGGTCCCAATGGCAAACGAATGATCACGTGAACGAATTCAACGAGTGAAACGTCGCTTTTAGGTACGCGATTATTAACATGTTAAAATGTCGCGTTGATTTCCATAAATTGCCCCTAAGCTTAACTGAAGCTTGAATAACCAAAGTTACGGTAAATATGTCGTTATCATCTTTGACACTACAGTCCTTTGTGAAAAGTCCTATACCTCTTTCTCGCATGTACTTGTGGTGCGCACACAGATTATAATACAAGTATCCGGGACTTACAATTCGACGCTGATTTCGAACAGCAGTTGAGTGAGGTTTTCGTGGAAAAAATACTTTTCGTTGGCTTGCCAGACCATCGGAGAGGAGAGAGCGTATGAAAATATTTTGTTTTTGCCTGGAAAACGAACTCGGGACCTTTAAATATAGCAGTGCGCTGTCTGCTATGCCACACTCGTACTCACGGTAAATATATACATGTTCCTAATGCGTGCATTTGTCTGTTACTTTTATTTTCCCCGTATCGACCACATGTTAACTTGCTAGGTGTAATTGCCAGGTGTAATTTACGTATTGCGAAAATGTATGTTTTGCAAAAACGTAATGAATATATTATATTTATAAATCGATGAAATATAAATAAATCGACGGAAT
This sequence comes from Dinoponera quadriceps, assembly GCF_001313825.1. Lineage (NCBI taxonomy): Eukaryota > Metazoa > Arthropoda > Insecta > Hymenoptera > Formicidae > Dinoponera > Dinoponera quadriceps. The sequence continues at coordinate 631,179 of NW_014555522.1, forward strand.
CGATCATAAATTGACGAAACGCAGTGAGATCATAATACCGGTAACCGTCATGACGGTCAAGATGTTAAATATTGTTAGAAGAAGTCGCGTCAAAGACACTCGTGGTGATCGCGAGGCAGCGAGGGATCGTCGCGTCGCCGTACGAACAAACAGCAATCGACACGAAAAAAGACAGCTGGTCTGACCGACCGGTCCCTAACCACCACCCCCCGTCATTCTACTTACGGGCCTCTCGATTTCTGTTCGGGTCATGATGAAATATGCAGAGGAATCGCTCGACGAGGTACCTACGACGATCGTGGGCCAATTTATGTCCGTCGACCGGAAGCCACCGGTGCATTATTAATGCACGGGGCCGATAGTTTCCCCGCGGAAGCTGCAGCTGACGCGTACAAATGTCCGCAGTCACGTCATTAGTCCAGGTATACTGCCGACCGGGTATATCGTCGGGTATAACTTTTGCCAGGAAGCGCTCGGCGCCGGACTGCTTTCGGCTCGCTACTACCGTGAGCCGCTCTCGTCGGAAAAGTTACTGATCCCGGCTACTTTGTTCGCCTTGTTTCTCCATGCGTGAGCTGCGTAACTGCGGCGCGCCGAGAGCACGCGTGCTAATCGCGGTCTGAGATTCACAAGGTTTTGTTCTCTCGAGCAGCATATCGCGACGTTATTTCACGCAGAAAAATAATGTTGCTGTTGTAGCAAAACCATATACACATCCCGTTATTCCTACATATTCGTTGCGACAAAATTTGGCTGGTATAACCAAATTATTTAATTATTCGTGATTAAATGCATAGTGTTGCAAATTTGCAACATATTTATTTTTCCACATGTAAAATACTCATCCTCAGGAATAATTCATAACGCTTCTTGCATATTTGCATATTTGCAACAATCTGCTTTAAGTATACAGTTCAAAGTTATGCTGATAGATGACGTTGTTGGTGAATAGTGGCAGTTCATCAATTAAAACTGTCATTCTTAGTGTTATATTTACATGTATTTGCACTGAGTCTAAAACTGAAATTTTCGAGGTAAATTGGATAAAAAATTTGGATTAATATAGAAAAAGGTATGTTTTATAATTATGGTAAATACATGGCTACTTTATAAAAAAGTAATGACCCTAAAAGGAAAACGTACAGAAATAATAAATCAATCAAAATGTAGAATTGAAGTAATAAAGTGTCTGTGTAATGTCGAGATCAAAGGCACACCTAAACGTGGAAGACCAAATTCTTCCTTAGAACGAAATATACAATCCAAAAGACACGAAGGCAATGCTCAACATATGCCTCCAAAAGAAGTACGAACTGATCAGATTGCGCACTAGCCTTCGCAGAAAAAAGAACTAGATGCAAGTTTCCAAGTTGTAATGGATTTACAGATATAATATGCGAAAAATGTGATATTATTCTATGTTTTAACAAAAAAAAATTGTTTTAAAATGTTTCACCAGTAACTGTAAAAATGTCTTTTGTGCACAATGTTGCATTTTTGCTAGTACGAACAATTTTGAAAATAAAGAGAATTTTTTTTACTTAAATTTTTAAAAATATTTTTCTCATTTTCTGGGACTACCTATGAACCTAAAAAAAATAATTCAGTAATAAACAAAAAATTCATGCATTTAAGGGTTAAAGAAACAGTCTTGTTAGGAAAGAAAATGTTCTGCTAAGTGAATTTGTCCTTAGGACATGTTAATTTGTTGTTAAAACAAAATAGTGTTCTCTTACATTTACTAATTTGTTCTTACGGCAAAATAATTTGTATATTCGGAAAAATAATCCAGCGAAGTGGCAATTAGTGTTCTTAACAAGTCGTTTTACTGTCTGCATAATAACTGGCAGATTTTGCTGCGACAATATAAAATTTGTTATGTTGGCAAGTTATTTCTCTCCATGTGTCATTAATGACAAGAAAAAGGAAAAATATCTTGGAGAACCGCGCGTGTGTTGATTACATAATTAAGGCACGTTGAACGGTGTAGATCTTGTTGGTAATGTTTCAATGAGTTAAAAAAAAGTTTTCATCGCGTCTATTCGCATCAGCGAAAATACCAGCGAAAATCGCGTGATCCAGCGAGATAGAGAGATAAATCGGCGGCTCTCTATGATTTTAGAAGCGCAAATCGCGGCGCGTGTGTGAGTGTGTATAACGCGTCGCTCACGTAGAGTCTATTAATCAATATTACAAGATCGTGATCTACGACTGCCAGTGTCATATTATACGAATCGGCTTGGCACGTCAGCCCCCTCCCGGGGGAGGAGGGGGGATGTGCTTAGTATGATATACTCGCAAGCGCCAACAAGCGCCATAAATTCCACACACGAAATTCACAACGGTACCACGCGTGCCAAAGTAAGCACTTCATCATCGGACAACGCGGAAACGAGCTGCCAGTGAACGAGTGAAATTTTAATCTCTCCTTTTCATCAGTACTGGCCCGCGGACTCGATATTACGGGCAGTTAGTTCCAAAGTTTGTTTCAAAGAAATCCTGACCAAGCTTCGCCGTGCCGTGTCGTGCCGCGCCGCGTCGCGTCGTAGTAGTTGAGAAAACTCGTTCGTTCGTATTTATGACGGCTGCGGCAACGTGAAACATATGTATTAAGGGCGCTCCTGAGACTTTTCCGCGGATCTCACGGGGCTCGGATCGCGGAGGTGAGGTCGGGAAAAATGGCGGAAGCAAACGACACGCCGTGCCAGCCAGACCGCTCGTTTCCTCAAACGTGCGAAAAACTTTTGCGATAAAACTTTTCCCCTCCCTTCCTTCCTCTCTCCTTGCGAAATTAAAAACGTTACAGCGAGAGACTAACGATGATGTGCGGACGGTGATAATGAAGTCGAAATTGGGAATATGCGTGAAACATATTTCGGACGATATCCTGTTTCAGATTCGAGTTACGACATGTTCTTAATAATTCGGTCGTAATGCGATTTAGTCGATTTAATTTATCGATACGGACTCCAAGCGATACGCGAATTACGCAAGCTGAAACGGGAAATTAGAGAGCAATTAGTCTCGGCGCGCGTGTCTCGGCGAGAAAACTGTAATAAGAGATTTCACATCGATCATGTTCGGTTTCTCGGGGAAAGTGAACGGTCGCGCGGGGCACGATGTCATTCGAGATTCTAATTTAATGAGAGAGAACGCGCGCGCACGATAGTCTTCGACCGACGCCTTCGATCATTATATACGTCGACAATCCAATACCATTAGTAAAAAAAGTAAAGGAAGTTTAGAAAAGATTCCACGCTTCGAAGGATCTCTCCTTAAATCCCAACTACAATCGGTACCAACGCAAAATTATTTTGTCCAGTTTATCGCTGCTATGTGATTGCCCTGTCCGAATTTATCTCAAATTTGAATATTAACCCAGCCGTACTTATTTTCGAGTCTTTAATTTGCCATAAATTTGATTCATGAGACCGCTCTACTTTGTCAACTTCATTGTTTCATTTTCATAGTAATTAATATTTTTAAGCTTGTAATGTACGAATTGAAAATACAAGGTTTGAGTAAGATATTTATGATATCAAGTCAAGAAAATTATTTAGATTTAAACCAAATTTATTATTGTAAGAAAATTAATGTTTTCGGAAAATTTTTCATCTAGGTTTTGGTGGTTTTGCGAACGATATTTAAGAAAAAGAATAACGTCCGTTCGTTACTGTAACAGTACTTTAAGAAAAAATAATATGCTATGTGAAAACTAGAAAACTAAAAAATGTTCAGCGGTTCACTGGTTCGAAATTTGACGAGCTAGGGTTAAATATTTTTGATAAAAATTGTGAACCGAAGAGCATTCGTACGCTTTCATCGAGTGTTCGGTAGCTTGTATTTGTAGACACCTCCTGAGAAATCGCACGATCGCGCGTAAAATCTCGAGAGGGAAAGAATACTAACGAGAAGAGATGACTGCTATAGGCAAGAGGGGAAGCTAACACCGCTCATTTCGTCGGAAGAAAGGCAGCATCTTCTTCAATCGGTTTCCCGAGCGGTCTTCGAATAAGTGAAAATAACGAACGTAGCGCAGAGTGAATCTCGCGATGGAATATACGAAACGCTCCGCGTCTTAGATCACGACGCCCGCGTTCATTTCTACCGACTCTTTTCACTTCCTTCGTCGCACTGTTACCGCCCTTTTTCTTCTTTTCTATCTATTCTATCTATTCTTGTTGCTCTATCTGAGTCTCGTCCCGCGTCATTCGTTATTTTCCGGCGGAAAGTGCGCCAGGATCGAAGAGTAAGATGCGCGAGGCGAGATGGGGGACTCTAGAAATAGAGAAAATAGAGGAATAGAGAGAGAGAGAGAGATCCTTTCGTTTCTTCTTGATTAAGTTGCCGCGTACCAGCGACCCCTCTTCCTTACCGTCCCCTTGCTCCTCTCTTTTCATCATCGGCGCCAGATATGTACGGTGTGGCGGTACACCCCCGGAGGAGCGATGTCGAACACTTCGTCCCCTTCTGTCTCGAGTTGCTTATTTTCCTCCAGCATACGATATCGTCGAGGAAGCGTCGCGAAAACCAACGATGGATCGACGAACAGAGAGAAAATCAACGATTCTCTGATAGGCGCGTGAGATACAAGCCTGTCACTTGTCCGTTCATGTCTCTCATCCTCTCTTCCTCTCGCGGTTATGGTCGGGCCTTGTTAAAATTGATCGACTTTTTGAAAATTTTGCGTCTCACCCCCGTCTTATTTTCTCCCTCTTCCTCCCTCCGTCTCTCTTTTTTATCGCGTAAGCGCTCACACGGGTTCTCGAGCGGTGCAATAAAAGTCCCCGACAGAAAGACGTTTCGTAACATTGTCAGTTCTTTTATCCGTCGCTCAGGTGCAAAGTGTGTCGTAAAGTTAACAAATTGCGTCGACGTATCGATGCGTGCATTTTTAAGGCGTCCCTTCGCTCAGGTGGGCCGACGCTCTCCTCGTCATTCGTTGATATTGTTCGAGGGTGGATATTACCGTTTTCTCTCGCGATGCAAGGGACCTGATGTCGACTTATCTCCGTTCTTCTTTCCTTCCCTTCCTTTCCCCCCTCTCTTATCTCCGCGTGAAAACACACGGTGGTTTCGTAACTTCGTTTCCGACGGTTTCTCTCTCCTCACTCCTCGTCGACCGCGGCGATGTCGCGCCGCGAGGAACCGTTGCATCACGAAAATGAAGCCGCGCGATTCCGATCGTAGGGGAGGGGGGGAGGGGAGGGGAATCGGCGATTCATCTGCATTCGCCGTCCGCCGCGCTTTTTTCCGTTTCCGCTCGGTTCCCGATGGAACGGATCGCTGCGATCCGCCACCCGTTCCCCCATCTACCTATCCTATCTACTCCACCGTACACAACTCCTCCTTTTCTTTCACGGCGCGATAAACTTTTCCTCCTCGCCGCCGTTTCCTTTGTTGCTCCCTAGAGAAGATGGCCGAGTCCGTGGTCGAGATCCCGGGGTCGTGTGCATGCCTGAAACGGACGTAGCAGCGCGTCGCCCGTGATCGATACTGGGTCTCTCTCGTACGCTTTACAAATGCAACAACGCGCAATAAAGGTCGTGGCACATAATAAAACAGGATGTTTACGGATATCGTTCCTTCACCTTCCCCTGACATCGGACACCTGATATCGGCCGAGCTTCGCGTGAGAGACAGTCCGGAGACTCCCGTAATGCTTTGTAAAATTTAAATTCGAGATGCCAGATGTTGCATAATAATTCCCTCGGAATATCCTTCGCGAGGTAATCTTAATATCCCCGAGAACTTTTTGCCGACATAATAAATATTTATCCGCGCATTTGCATTAGAAGCGGGGGGAGACGGGGTGCTCGTAATAATGAATCACAGTTACATCCGATATGCTGCAAAAGGTAGGTAGAGCGCGATAAGGAAAATGTTCGGGAAATAAAGACGAAGGACGCACGTCGCCATTGCATTCGTCCTCATTCCGCTTGGATGCTGTAATGCATTTTTTATAATCTCACCTTATCTTCCTCATCCTTCCAATTTTTTTCCTCTTCTACCTGCTTTTTTTCATTCCTTTTCCCGCCCGCGAGCTCGCGAGCTCTTGCAAAATACATCAAAATATTACCGAGAGCTGCCGTGCGCTTTTCAAAGAACGCGACTTGATATTGGATGTCGTTTCGGACTTCGTCAACTTGTTGAAAGACTCGCGACGTGCGCGTATCAAATACTACAACGAGTAGAAAATGAAATAAGGTGCGCGATATCAAATCTCTCACTATCCGACGTGATGTTTCTTTTCATCTCTCTTTTTCTCCCTTCCGAATCGACATTTCCCATATTAAGTCTTCATTAGATCTTCTCTTGTGCTTCTTTCACGTTACAAATGGAATGTTATTTCCGTTTTCTCCACTCGAAGGCTTAATGTAAACCTAAGTATACTCAATGCAGGATCAAAATTTCGATTTCGGGTTCTTTCTAGCGTCTCGGTTAATTCGCGCGCGGGACGAGACAACGAGTGGGAGTTACCATTTTTTTTTTTTTTCGGAGCGAGCAGCGTTTCGGAAACGTCTGTTTACCGGGTATTAATTAGTTAATGCTCGTCTAAACCCAGTTGCGTAGTCGCGTTAGCCGGACTGACCGGAGAGTTCCAGACGAATCAGCCGGACGCGGCTCGCAGGTAATTTCGGATGAAGTACGACCGCCACGGGAAATCTGGCGACGAGTGACGCCTCCAGATCCCAGCGGAGCGTGAGGAATATCCATCCTGCGGCCATCATCGGTCCCGACAACCGGCTTTCCCGGCGGCTGATGCACTCGCACATTCGTGTCGAATTTTACGCCGTGGCGTATTCGCCGCCCTTCCGTTATGTGTCACGGAAAAAGAGCCCGCAGAAATGAAACTCGCCTTCCGCGATACATACCGTTGAATAACAAATGCTTTTCCCGTGGATATTGGCCGGCGGAAAATTGCTTCTACTATCGCGCGAGTGAGACGCGAATTTAAAATCCCTCCTCGCGGAGCTTTTAAAGGGGCAACTGTGAGGTGGTGCGAAACACGAAAAAACCATTGCTGGTTTACCGCGCGTTTTCGCAACTACGCTTTATAGCGCGCGCCTCGACCCTTGCGTGCGGAATCCCGAAACGTTTCCGCGAGCGAACTAACACAACTGTTGTTAATGTGTTTTATTATTCAAAACAAAAAAATCCGCGTGGTTATCGACGTTACGGGAGAGAGAGAGAGAGGGAGAGACTTTCTCTTCATCGCGAGCTTTTCTCTCGATTCCTCCCTGCCCGGCTCTTCATTCGCTCCTCGTTTGCTCGCGTAGCAAAGAGAACGAGATCTGTTTTTGTCGAGAATAATCGTAATACGTGGATATGGAAGGTAAAATAATCGTAAGGTTGAATTTTATCGTCGAGCGGAGGAGAGAACGTGCATCGACACGACGCGCAAAGCCCGCCAAGGCGAGTAAGAGCGCGTTTGCCGAAGGAAGGGAGATGCCCTTTTCTCCGTGTAGGAAAATACGTAGGGAGAGAAAGAGGAAAAGCGGTCTCGCTTTTTTTTTTTCGTGTCGTATTGCTCCCGACTTCTCCATTGTCGGATATATTCCGGAGGTAAACAGTCTGCATATCGTTCGAGCATTAAACAGAGGGATTTTCCGGGCTCGATTGCCAAAGGTTCCCGCCGTCGCTTTTTAGGCTCACCCCCTCGACTCTTTGTGAAAGTCGGCGGTTTGTAAAGGCGATTCGCCAAAAGAGCATATTTAAGAGAGTGCGCATAACGCTGAAACATTGACGGAAGGGCGCGGTCATCGATCTGCAATTTGCGCTGGAAGTCGAATTCGCATTATGCGGTTTCTTCCTCTTCCCCTCCGGCCGAGATGCACCGTTTAATAGTTTACGTTCCAACCTAATAAACCCTAATTCTCCCTCGCGCAATATATCGGTCTTGCGTTCATAATGACCGCACCGATTTCCAATCTGCTTCGGTTTCTTCAACCGGCGAGTAATGCAACCGCTACCCGCTATCTCGTCTGCATCCGTAATGTTATCATCCATCGTGCAATGTACCGACCCATTATGCAGAATAGCTCCCGTTTAACTGACTTTACAGCTTGTGTTCCGATTGCACTCGGCGGATAAACCGCGCGCACCGCGCAAGAGGCATCGGCTAAATTGATTTTCGATTGAACGAGACCGCCGGGGGGTTACCGTCGCGAAAAATTTAGCGGCGGGAAATAAGAGGTGGAGATTCAGTGCGGAAAGAGAGGTATCAGCGAGTGTAAAGAGCGCGTCGTTTTTCCAAAAGCCGACGTTAACCGGGTAAGAAGAGAACGCCGAACGGGAACGCGCCGGTGTTGGGTTCCACGTTGGTGCGCGGCCGCGTGCGCCGCATTCAGAGGACGGAAAATATTTCTATGTGACAAATGAAATTTGTGGTCCAACGCTCGCGAATGAGATAACGACGAATCTCTCTCTCTCCCTCTTTCCCCTTCTCACTCTTTTCGCTCTTTGCCACGATCTCGCCGATTCACCGGCGCGGTTACAAAAAGGGATCGCGCGCGTACAAAAATCAGTCATCACCGCGCCACCGTCGCCCATGCAGGCGTGCACGAAGAGCCCGCGGTGCGTTACGGTTTTTCGGTACGCGGGGATACATAACCAGCGCGCACCCACACACGCACACGCGCGTATACACCGATGTCCAACCGAGGTACTCCCGTTTTTCCGCTCGCTTTTTTGCTCCCGAGCGGCCGCAGAAATCAGAGCTCAAGCGAACGACTCAATACACTCGGTTGGCTTTCGCTCCTAGCCGAGACAAATTCTATAGAGAGGCACGAAAGCACGAAAAATGCTCGACGTCGCGATTTAAAAAGGGCGCCGGATGTATTTTGCGCGATACATATATATATATATATATATATATATATGTACGTATGTTCGTTCGCACGTTCGTACGGCACGGCCATGCATCTTGAGCGAGTCATCGAAAGTGCGGGTACGTTAGCGCGGTACCGATAAAGTCGATAACTTCGAGAGCACTCGACGTTACGTCGTCAGCGACAGGCGGCTGCGAAGCACATCCGGGATCTACTTAAACGGAACGAGCACACGTCGTTACGTTGCATCGATCCGATCTTTTCGAAAAATCCTAACGCAATTTGTACGTGATCGGTGTTTGGACGTGATCGATGCTTAAAACGGGGCTTATCACGTTTCAAGTTTCAACGGTATTATTATGGAGGAATACGACAGGATTACATCCCGTTCGCGTGCTTACTTTCAAAAATCCAGTTCCGAGAGTCACGCGATATAAACCGACATTTACGAGCTCCGAGTGGAAAATCAAGGAATCCCGCTGACGGCGAAAATTCAATTGCGCCGGACGCGCCGGGGGCCGGAAACTCGACGAAGACGAGATAGGTACATGGCACTGCCGTCGCATGGGCAGCGACTCGTGTCAGGGCGGAGTGATAAAACAGAGACCAGCTTAAACAAGACCAGCCCCTAACTCGCTCCGACGCTTTTCGAACCGGCCCAGGGATGAGGGATGTGAGCGCGCAGTGGAACGAAGGGTTAAACACGGCCAGCGGCGTGGTACGATGTAGAGGCGCTTGTAACGGCGCAGAATGATTCGGCGGGAAGAACCGAATGTCATACGATCAGCGTAGCGTCAACCTACCGACTACTCGTCGAGGGCAACATTTAAAAATCGACACTTGGCTGAAACGGAAGAGGTTTCCCGAGGCGAAATTTTAGATTTACTTTCAATCCGAATATTTTAATATCTGTAGGTTCGAGAGTACCACAATGTAAATTTAATTTATGTGGAAACTTTAATCTTATTTAGCACCTCCAAATGGTAGGAAGCGTACAAAATTCCATTTGTAGATTCTAGAGAGGAGCGAAGCTCCTTATAAAGCTTTATAGATCCTATGAATCTAACTGGTTTCTCTATTCTTTCGAGATAATATATTTAGTATTGGTTATTCAAGGAAGTAATTTTATATTTGATAGCAATAATTTTGAACTTATAATACTAACTATGTCTTTAATAATTATATAATAAAATGTATCTTTTTATAAAAACTAATATTTCTATATTTATTATTTTAATTAAATGTAACAAGCTTGCAAATGGTTGAAAAACAAAGGAATTTTGCTTTATTTATATTTGGTTTACTTATATTGCAAAATGTTAAGAATAATTTGGAAATATTACGGTAAAAGCAACAAATTATCTAAGTAGAATTTCTAGATTTTAAATAGAGGCTGTAGGTTAAATAGAATCCAAAGAGATTGCTATAGGCTTCAAAGTATCTAAATAAGATTTACATGAAATATTGAGATCGAAAGTAGAGCTACAGTTTTAGCTGAGAAAGTTAAGTAGGATCAAACGAGGTTCATACATTTTAGAATATCAAAGTAGGTGTTAAATAGAATTTTCAGGTCGAAAACAGTATGAAAATGTCGACTCTGGATTGTCTGCGATGATCGCATGTGGTGGTGAAAAATTACGATACGCTTTAGTCTATCATTACCTTTCTTTCTCTCGAGATTTTTGGCGAAAGTACAACGAGACTGTTAAAAATATATATTTTTCTTTCTTAGGCTCTTAACGCTCACGATAAATCAGTCGTGGAAACACGCGTTTTCGTAGACAACGTTATACAAAAACGCGCGTTTCCGCTCGTTTTCGCGTTCCTTCATTCCCACATTACTGACCCTCATAAATCCCAGATACTTCCGGTCTTTCTCTCTCGCGGGGGAAACATTGGGTCTGTGTACATTAAAAAATTAATTGAGAGAATTTGTAGCTGTTAACGCGCGCGTGCGCGGAATAATATCTCTGGATGAAAAAATCGCGCGGCAGAAATTATTAAATTCATATTTAAGCGGATAACGCGCGCGCTTCTCGCGAGAGACCACGTACGAGAAGTGAAATCTATAAATATTGACCAGACGGAAGAGTGAATTCTTTTTAACCTTGTTTTTATTTTGTTTCGAGCGTTTATTTAATATAATCTACCCATTCTATGAACCGAGCGAAGCGTTTTACTGCCTCTCGCACGGCGCCTTCCAAAGCACGCAATTACATGAGATTTTATACCCTTCCAGGTGAGTATGCACTCTCGACATTCGAATCTCGAATTGGATAAAACTTTATGCTTTCCTTTCTGTCTCTCGCTCTTACTCATTTTCTCGTAAACGGGATTTATATCGGTCTTTCCTTTCCGTCGCTTCCGCGAGCTTCTACTTATGTTTCCTCTCTCTCTCTCTCTGCGCGCTTACGCGATGTCCGATCGTGCCGCGGCTGTTTCTACTTTACGGAAACGTCTCTCGACTGTTGGAGAGCAAGAGGCGGCTTATTTCGAGAGAATTGCGTCGACATTAATCCTCGATTTGCACGCGCCACGAGACAGTAAAATATCATCTTTAACTATCTTCACTTCCGCGATCTGCTCGCTCTTCCTCTCTGTCTCTCTCTCTCTCTCTCTCTCTCCTTATTTTCTCTTCTCTCTAGTAGACATGAACGAGAAGAAATATGCATTTGAAGAGGTGTATTTATTTTTATCATTTGAATCGCGCGAGCGACGTGTGTTGCACGGAGCGTCGACGCGACGAATATCACCGGTGAGTGGGAAGTGCACTCGAGGAATTCAGGGAAACGCTAATTCATCGTTTACGCGTTAATTATATCAACACTTCCGCCGGCGCCGTTACGATCTCGTCGTAGCGACGCAATTTTCCGCGGAACAACGTTTCTCATTACGTGCGCCTGCGAACGACGTTCGACGAGACTCTCTCTACTCATCGACATCGCGCACCTCGACGTCGATTTTACGCGCTGATAAATAGCGAACGGCGTACAAAAGCGGGTGGGGTGGATCCGTCCATCTCGCGCGCGTTTATTTTCCGGAGCGCGAAAAACGGCGCGTCGAGTCGCGCGAGACGCGCAACACGCTGCCAACCGTTCTGAAAAAGAGAACCGGAAGTGTACCCATGTCGTGAAAGATTTAACCTCGCTGGCGGTTGTCGTTCGACGACGAGGGTCACCGTTGCGCGACGTGTATCGGTCGCAATGACATTGATGAATTCGCAACGTCGTTGATGCGTTGCGAGGGTGTGCGCACGTAGGAAGAGGTCGGGGACGCGTCGGTGCAACACGCGCTTCGCCGATCGTCCGTAGCTCTCTTTCCCCGCGAAGAACGATGACGGGACCGTGAAAAAAATCTAACGATGTCGTTCTGCAGCGCGGACGTTGCGGGGCCTCTGATTCGTGACGAACACGTGTGCGAGAATTTGTCCATCACGCTGGGGAAAATCGGCGGAAAATAAAATAGAGAAAAGGGCAGGACACGAGAACGCGAAATCCGATAATTTGGTCCTCGAGTGCGAACGCGTGTTTACATTATTCGTAATATCGACGGTGTCGTAATTAGTTTGACACACATCCGGTTAAGTTTATATGTGTATACATTAAACAGACTTCCATGCACACACATAAACTAAGTTTCTGCTTTGTTTGTTATCTGGTTGCACTTTGAATAAATGAGGAAGTGAGAGGGATAGAGAGGAAGAGAGGGGAATCGAAAGAGGGAGGGAGAGGGAGAGAGAGAAGTTCCCAACAATGGCTAGCGACTGGTTATACACCGAGCTGCGTAAAATGACATGTCATGCAAGCGTGAATTTCAGCTTCTATAGCTTTCGCATCAAGCCCGCGTGAACACTGCGATGTCATTAACGCACACTAATTGGTAACCCGTTCTATTGTATTTGGATTAAAAACGATATGTAATTTGAAAATAACATACGAAATAAATATTGCGAAACGTATACAGAGAGATATGAAATATTTCAATATATAAAAATATCATTTTTTACGCCGTTACCTCGTTAAATTAATAGGCCTCTTAAACTTCCAATTTATAAACGTGGGTTTGCGTTAATTACATCGCCGCCGGAGAGAAACAAAGTCTACCATTCTCGGAATTGCAGACTAAAATTGAAAGCGATAAGTTAGGAGATTAACATCGCCATGTCCCCATCGTTTCTACTCTCTTATTTGAGAACTGCAAAGCCTTTCTCTCTTTTCTTCTCACTTTGTTTGAAATATTACCCTTCCTCGCAATAATTAATGCAGAATTCTCGATCCTCCAAATATATCGAAAGAAATCTGTAAAATGTAAAAAAATAATATCATCAAACGGCTTGAGAAATCTTCGTGCATTTAATAAAAGTTTATCTATCATTAACTCTTTGTGTGATTTATAGGTCGTTTGGGGAACAGTAAAAATTTGAGTTGACTGTAAAATTTGATTGAATTAAGGATGAGACCTGGAATTTCCATTTAAGGGAATAGGTGATAAAGAGAGTCTATACTTGTATGCGCAGCGGTTTTCATCAATTTATTGAGAAATTGCGAGCACGTAAAGTCACGAGTGTTCTTGAAAGGACCCACAAATCACACGGCGTTATCGAAAAGTAATATTACAGATTTCCCTTTTCTATAAGTATGAATATTTTTTCTCATAGTATAACGTATTTATTAACGTAATCTATTTATTTAAGTGAGAATTAAATTTTTTAAATTTTTTAAGCTGTTATTTTATTTTGATTTACCGTTTTAACTTATTAATCTCTTTAATTTATTATTATTTTATGTTTACTCTTCTGTGCCAGAAAAGTGACAATTTTCATTTGGCCAAATAATTATATTTTTTCAGCGGACATCACTAAATTATTTTTTAAAATAGAAGAATTATCTTTCTGGAATATGAATTTACAGGGATTTTGTTTTCGTTCAATGCTTCTAAAAGTTACGAATTTTTTCTTCAAACAAAAAATCGTATGTTTCCCTCCGCGTTTCCCTAAAAGAATAAAGTTATAAACATTAAAAGTTAAAAAATGTTTATTATATATATATATAGAAAGTAGAGACCTGAAATAGTGTCAAAACTTTTTTTCCGATTTTTTTTATTTATACATAGCGAGCGAAGTGGTTCTGTCCACAAATGGACTCATGGATCATATACCGTTAGAGAAAAATGGCGAATCACAGGGAGGGTTAACAAACATCCTAAAATTCTCGATGACAATGTCTTACGAATTTTATAGAAACACGCTGGGACCGCCCCGCGTCCTTTTCTGATTTCCGGCAGAACTGTCGCGCAGATGTTTCATTTCGGAAATTACCTCATCAATTTCATCCATCGGTCCGTCCGTCCATCCATTCCATCGCCGTCACCGCCGTCGTCGCGTTCGATCAAAGTCCACCAACTTGTCTCGCAAGGAGATGACACGTGTTAAAACTGCGATCCTTTCAATAACGCCCCGTCGCAGTCACTGCGCGTTACGGTTAATTAGCGACGCCAAGTTGCAAAAGCGCTTTCGCATCGTCGGCCGCCTAGCAACACGCTTTCGCAATACCTGAAGTGTGTCAAACTGCCTATCACGCCGATGGCTCGTAACAAACTTCCCCGACGAACGATTAAGGAATTTGCATCCTTGAGTCCCGCCCGCAGCACCGTCGGTCATCGTAACATCGTGACCACCGTTGTCGCTGCTTGTCTCGTGTAGGATACGCGCAGGACGATGGCTCGTTTATTAATTGAACGCGCACTGGCGTCTCATTACTCGTAATGAAGACGACACCCGTCCTTGAGAGGAGAGTTCTACAATGAATTAGGTCGGACCATCGTCAGCCGGCTATAGTCTGGTCCACATCACATAACCATAAAATGGGATGGGGTCGGTCGCGCCGATGACGAACGACCCGACATTTCACGTCGACACGCATTCGGTAAAAGGCAATCGGAAACCTTTATCGCGGTTAATCGCCTTTTTTCCTCCCTCCTCTCCTATTTATCTCGCATTTTATCGTAATTTCTTCTCTTTTCTCGCAGTTATAAGCAGCGTTGTGACAGATATATCTTTTGAAATAATTAAATATAGATACAGATACTGAAAGGGAAATAATTAACTACAGATATTAATAAATTAACTTTAGATACAAATACATGTATAAATTTCAGGTGAATAACTAGATACAGATACAGTTGCTGTGAAAATATGTTTATACACTTCAAATACTTTCGATACAGAGACGTATCGGAAAGAACAAAAATTAAACGAAAAGAACAAAAAAAAAATGTTTTCCACTGCATTTTATAAATATAGGAAAAGGAAAACATTACAAAATATCGGTTGTAAATTTAATAGCGCTACAGGCTAATATCTAGTGCTACAATAGGATGAGCCTTTTTTTCATTTTACTCAGCAAGAATTTAATTACCATTTTCTGCATTATTATACTAGAATATAATCTTAGAATTCAGATAGATATTTGGCAGGTTATTTTAAATTAAAAAGTCCTGTATACAAATAAAGTGAACAAACCTAATACCGTCCATAGTTACTACCATAGGAGCTGTTTAAGATCTAACAAGAGTGAGAGCTACTATTATACTCAAATTACGTAACCTAATTTAAAAGAGAGGTCTAAGAAGAGAGTCTAAACTGGATTCATCTATCTTTTATTAACGTGCTATGATTGCTTTTCAGCAAGAAACACAAAGTCATGGCCGGACCACATTTTAGATGATATTTTAAGTGATATCTAGCTAATGAAACGACTTTAGCTGCGGTCCGATTCACGTTGAAAGCGTCGTTCGCTCTTTCTTTGGCATATAATGAACAATGAAGATAGAATGACGCTCCCAGCGCTATAAGCGCTACGTGAATAGGGCCGCAGCCTTTGCCTCTCGCCAAAAAGCAACTGTTACGTTTAACGCCATCAAAATTGTATCTGCATCTAAAATGCTAAATTTAAATATAAGTACAAGATAAGGTAAAACTAGTCAGTTACTGAAACGAAAAATGTAACTAATCACAGATAAAAATACGCAAAAAGTATTACCAACAGTGGTTATAAGCACTTTTTTCCTGTCGTTATTATCTCTCGTATCTTATTTTTTATTAGATTAAAACTTTATTGAATAGCTGTGTAATATCCGAGAACACGCGGCCGGACATTATTTATATTCAGCAGCGCATTTTGCGAGCGGCATATTGATCGGATCAGACCTGAATAATTATAGCTCGTGAATGAATAATTGTATCGGTAATCTTTTAATTTTCGCAACCCGATACGTATACCGCATTATGCAGTATTAATAAAATAATTGCACGCGCCGCGGCATCATCCGCGGCGTTTAAATAATGTAGCGCACCGAGTAGCTTCACAATGCGCGTTTCGAAATCCGCCTGCTTCAAAAGGGATGGCCACGGGGGGTGGTGCGGCGGAGGGAGTGGCGGGCGTGCCGCTACGATAACGCGCCGCGTTACTTTTATCCCGATCGAATGACGTGTCGGCTGACATCGGAGAACGCGTGTGCGCTAGGTGCGCCGTAGCATGCCGCAAACTTCAAACGACCAAGAAATTTACATGCCCTATCTTGTCCCTTAGTAACCCGAACAGCAGCAGCGACGGCGGCAGCAGCCACGGCGACAGCAGCCTGTGGCTGCGGTCAACGCAGCGGCTGCCTACGATGGCATTTCGAGCGATAGTTTAAGTTAATTGCTCGGTCAAGCCCCGAAACTAATCCTAACAAATGTAGCAGGTCGCTGCAATTTTAAGGTCGCGCACGGTATGCTAATGAACGGTCGAAATAATTACGCGGACGGGGGCCACGCGCGCGTCATAGGCGCTGCGAAGGCACGTCCAAAGCTCGCGCCCGGCCGGACATTCGCATGCAGCCGGACGGGAAAATAAGATAAGCCGCTGTGGCTATAATTATTGCGTGGTTCGCGAATTTACGAGCCGGCGAGAGTATAATCGTGAAAATGTTTTACGATCAGATATGGGCTCGACAGATAATACGATGTCGTCGTAAAAGCTATCGTCGAAACGGACGTATGGATCGGACAGTCGACATTTCGACGAGGAGAGAGATAAAGGGAAAGAGGGGGGAGGGGGGGGGAGAGAACGTTATTCGGTGCATCAGAATTGTATTATGCAAAACAGCGCAAAACGCCACGCGCGCGCGCTTCGTAGGCTGTTCCGATGACGACACGTCGATTTTTTGCCCTCCTCCGACGTTTTTCGGGCTCGCCGCTGCGAATTTTGACGTGTCGTGCCGACATTTCGCGCGATAATTATGCGGGCGCCGCGTGTAAAATACAACGTACGCTCGGACACCGCGCGCGCGAGCGCCCGATGCAACGATCCATCCTTCGAAAAACATTCCCGCTGCTGACTTCGAATCGTTCCCGAAACACGTACTCGTTGCGTTAAACCCGGATGAATAAACACGGCGTTTACGCGAAATGCCGACTGTTCTGCTTGTAATGCCGTCGGAAACTGGCTCGCGCGTTCGCGCGGATGGGAGTGCGCGCGCGTGTGTGTGTATGGAGCCGTGCGATACGTCAGCGTAATTTCACTGTTTTTCGCGAATCAGCCCGGTCCCGTTGTTTCTATTTCAATTATAATCAATCGCGAGGCATATAAGCCAATCAATCGAGCCAAGTCCGTCGCTCACGAACGTGCGCACACCGCAAACATCCGCGTTGGATTGCATTTGCAAGTCGCGAGGCGCAAAGCGAAACGTTATTAAGAATTAATATTTAACACACGAGCGCGAATTGTTTTCGGAGCTCGCCGATAATAAATGTGTTACTGTCGATTTGTGTGCGCGCATTGAGTTGATTATTGGCCAAATTTAATTAAACGTTACCCCGTCGGCGCAAATGGCACGTGATAATGAGTTGTTGTTTACAAATTTAAAGGTAACGAGCATTCAAAGCTCGCCGGCGGTTCATTCGTTATTCCCGCGGAATGAATTCGGCTATCATTCGTTGCGTTGATTGCCGCGGCGTGTCGTGTTTTTTCCCCGGAATCGCGAACATCACGCGTAATTGGAAGAAGGCGGCGCGCGTCGTCCGGTTGTCCCGCACACAGGGCGCGTAACGCTCGCGGAAACATGTCGGGCTGCAATTACGAATCAAGTGCGCGACCGTGTGTTGTCTGTTCATACACTATTCGCCCATTATCCGCAAGTATTTCTGTAGCGTCGCGACAACAAAAGCACGCGCGCCGCGTTTGTATAATACGAACCGAACAATGCTCCGCTGTAAGGGCATTAAAAATAAATTCGTATGCAAATTTTCGTCCGAATACCGGGCGCATTGTCCGGCCGTTTGGCGACAGTCGTGTAAGATTGATCGGTAGTCCGGCGTTTACGCCCGGGCGTAAATGACGGGTCGCGGTCAAAAGCGCGACGCGCAAACAACTCCGGCGGAAATGAAAGAGTCGGGGCGTTATGTCACTGTTCGGGGGGTGAGAGCTGCGTGTGCGGCTGCGACTGTTTCGCTTGTCGAAAGCTCGCGCCGTGATACTTTGCATGCGTTTTCCTCAACAATTATATTATATCCTCAAATCGTAAACAAATCGTTCTCCTTGTGGTCGATATCGTCGCGCGCCGACCGGGCGTCCTCGCGGAATTTTCACGCGCGCATTATTGATGTTTCTCGTCGGCACAAGGCGAGAATCGGCACGAAGTGCACCCCGTCACCTCGCGCCGAGCATTCGTGTCGAACGAATGTCGCAATTGCGGTATCAAGCGGCGTATTGTCTGGCCGGCCTGTATTTGCGTATAGGCCAACCGTTGACAGAGGGCCGCGGGGTTGGTGCTACGTTAACAGGAACGTGGATTTGGCTGGTTATTACACGCCGTCTCCCCCCGCGGACTCATATATGCACGTATGCAACGCACACACAACTCGCGTCTCCACCCCTTCCTCGGTACCAGCTATCCCCCTGGACGCTTCCTCGCTCCGGTCGCGACCCCGTTCACGTACAAGTTGTAATCAAAATTACGTGCACGCGGCCCATGTCATTCGGGGATCCGCGCACGTTGCCGGAAGGTTTACACGGATGTAAACTCGATCGAGTCATTTGCATCGAGTCAATTGCGAAACGGCTCTTTGGCGACACGAACCCCGTCTGAAAAGGGGATGACGAGGACGGCCGATGAAGACCGTGACGCGTTTGCGGCTCATAGACGGTGTCAAACGACTGAACGTTCGAGGGAATCGTTGATGAGCTATTCGCTGACTATCATTGTGCTTCTCGCGCGACGTTGAAATACGATTGTCTGTCCCCCTTTGTTTCCTTCCTCTTTCTGGTTTTAATTTAGTTTCACGTATCCCTGGCTGGGAGGCACGTCGGCGTGGAGACGAATCGCTCGAACCGATTTGTGGACTCTAGAAAAAGGTGTGTAAGAGGTTGAATTATTACCGCTTTCCCATGATGCTGATTGACTATCTCGATCTCGATGCGAGTCGTTGTTTACTTCGCTTCGTGACTGTCATCGGGAATACAGAGAGAAAGCTTTCTTTAGATTTAGTATTCCTATTTATTTGACCAAAATTTGTTTCATAGAAACAACATACTTATACGAAATATTATTTATTTGTTGGAGTAAAAATGTTATTGTCTCACGTGAACAAAAGTCTCTCTTATGAGCGTAAAGTTCAATTCAAAATAACACAACGGCGCATTAACAATAACACAATGATTCTTCAATTTATTGCTTCTTCGAAGGTGCACAACACACGCGTGAGAGTTCCGCGACGCACTCACTCTCAGATACGTTAACAAGAACTGAAAGTGTGAACGCAAATATAATAACACTCGGTAAAACTTTGTAAATACCGCACGCAGTTATTATAAAGAAGTATTTCAATGGATAAATTGCGATCGAGCAATCAACAACGCGTAACACGATCACGAATACGTCCTGTCACAAGCTATGCAGAAACGTACTGACCCGGGTTCAGAAGCTACCGAGGATGTTTCGCTTTCTTTTTAATCTCGCGTTATTAAGACACGAAAATATTAACACAATAAAAGGAAAATAATGCGCGTGTCTAGCGACAGCCGACCCGATGTTGTCAGCTGATCGCAGACAATCGCCTCTCGCGAGCGACAACATATCGCACGTACACGGGTGTACCGTGTGGCTCGCAACAGTCTCATTCAAGAAAACTCTATTATTTAACAAAAAGAACGCTATTATTTGAAATAATATCTTTTAACCAAAACAAAATATTTGGTCACGATAAATATGTGAAATGAAACAAATAATTTCATTATATTTCTTTATAAGAGAATTATTCTTATAAAGAAATATAAAGAAAAATATATATTTGTTGAAAAGTCTAACAATCTACTTATTAATCGAAACATTAGTTTCTTACGTAGTTTCTTCCACGTAGTTTCTTTGGAATATGCTAATGATGAAATCTGTTTGGATGCAATAATATTTATTATATTTGAAGAAATCTTTTTCTTAGCGTGCAGTAAAAAAATTTGATGTTAAATTTAACACATTTTATGTATTCCAAACGGTCCACATAATTTTTCGTGCTAATTTAACATGAGACGAATATGTTGGAAAATAACACAAATGTTATGTCAAAAATTAATGTAAAATTAATATCCATATTAATCAACACTGATATAAACATAATATATTAAATTAACACACGGATATGTTAAAAATTATAACAAGGACTAATTTTAGTACAAATACAAAATATTTTTTACTATATATATTATGTGTGGCAGTGTCAGCATCATGTTTTGGCAGTAACAGAGATATTACAGTTCTCTTGTCAACATGAATTATATTTTTTTCTGGTGTTTGTTTAGTTAGTTAGGAATTAAGATGTTTTTCGTACAATAACATAGTAGACAAACATTTTGTACTTGTGTTAAAATTTTTGTGTTAAATTTTCAACACATCCATGTGTTAATCTAACATATTATGTTTACGTTTATCTTAATATCTTATGTTGAATCAATATCCAACAAGTGTAAGTATTAAAATAACACATTTTATACTTCAGTATCAATTAACATATTATGTATGTTAATTTCGTGTTAATTTTTGACATAATATTCGCGTCATTTTTTAACATATTCATCTTGCGTTAAATTAACGCAAATTAACGCAATTAATTGCGTGGACATGTGAGGTGTGTTGAATTTAACGCAACACTTTTACCGTGAGTAATTAGCTAAGTAGCGCGCGTCTGTCTTAATCTAGTGACGATAAAAAAGGAGGGAAATCAAGAAAAAACGGAGCAGCCGTATCGGGATGAAACGAGGCGAGACTTGAAATCGCCACGCGATTCGGTCGAAATGCACGCTGTGAGTGTCGGGGGTTTGCGCTAATTGTTCCCCGATACCGCATCGCGCGGATTCCGGAGCGAACGAGCATGCGCGACCGTCGACGACACGTCCGTCCTTCTTCCGTTCGTCCATTCGTCGCGGGTGATTGCACCGACTCTCACGGACGGGTACGTACGTACCGCGCGGGCCGCTGCAACGCGCAAATTGGATGGCACTGACACTCGCGCGTATGGCCGAGACACTCGCGTGTAACGCCTGGCGGATTCCCTTGAGTGTCCTCGAGCTACGACATGCGGCTTCGGTCGCGGATAATTGATTCCGTGCGAGCCGAGACTCCGTCGACGAGAGAGAGCTGTACCGTTATCGGCGAGCGGGCGAACGAACAGACGAATGTACGTAACGTACGAATGAGCGAGCGAGTACGGAATTGAAAAGTTTTCCGAACAACCCACAGCGTGCCTGATGCGGTTCACGAGAAAAGGACGCATCGGCGGCGGCGTAGTTGCTGTCCGAACACGATCGCTCGAGGGTAGCAATTGTTGTTTGGAGAATTCATCTCGCTGCGTCCTTCGATGGATTCGGCGAATCGTAACGGGATATCGAGCTTCGATGTTAAGAAAGTTAATTGTGGTAAGGTACGCGCATAGAGTTTCTCGCTGCAGCCGCCCGCGGCTACGAGGAAGCTAGGGCGCGTAAATCCGATTGAGTGCTGCTTTTACGTCGAGCTATACTCGGGTTTCACGTCGCTGAGGATCTGCTTTCGCTAGTGTGAAGAATGATGACGTGGCTCGAAAAACGAGCTCGAAGAGAGAGAGAGAGAGAAAGCTCCCGGTCGGTCGGTCGGTGAACTTTCCTTCCTCTTTTCGACCTCTCACGGACGATGGCGCGCTTAAGGTTTAATTTGCGCGCCGAAGCTGCGCGGCTCTCGCGAAGCGTGAGGGAGTTCCGCTAGGTATAAATTTTCGCGTGATTCATTAAAAAGGGGAAGAAAGACGGACGGACGGGCATGTAAAAACCGGCCGCCACACGCTTGCGCACCGTCCGCGCCAATGCCGATGCCGATGCGCGGCGCGTAATTAAATTTCCGGTACAAAGGCGCTTCCTCGCAAGAAGAAAAAGGAAACGGGGGAAATAAACGTTGTTTACCGATAACGGCGAGAGAAAGTTACAGCCGTGGCGCGCTCGGGCCCTTCCTCTTTTACTTCGTCCGCTCCGATATCGGAAACTGGAAGGACCTCGTATCCCCTTTCGTGTCTCTTTTATTATTTCCACGTAGTTGAAAGCTCTCCGGAGCTCGCCCATCCCGAAGATAGGCGTCGCGGACAAGAGATCGGGGGGTGGGGAAAGGGCGGGAGGAGGGTGGAGCGGAGGGCTAAGAGCAAGAGAAAGAACAGATAGGACCGTGGCAAAGTTTTCTGTATCGCGGCATTAAGAATGGTCGACAGCGCGAAAGTGCAGCGCAATTTCATCCTCCTCCCGGCCACCCTTCGGAAAAGCCGCGCAGAGATCTCTCGAAACTTACGACAGCGCCGTATTGCGGGCGCCGACGAGGGTTCGCTGTTGTACCAGCAGCGAGCCAGAAACAAACTTCGGCATGTAAAGCACGTGCAATTGAAGGCAATAACACGGTAAGCCACGCTCGCGCGCGCGCAAGCCGGGGCGAATTATGCATGCGAACCGTTAGGGAGAAAGGGCTATAAATCATTAATAAGTATTCTGCGCTTGCAAGCGGTCCTTAAACTCACAAAGGAGGCTCGGAGGCACGCGCGCGCACGAGTCGAAAATATTTGGAACTTTGCGCGAAGTGATTCGTGCCGAACACGCGAGCTTAAGCTCGGTATTCGCGCGCGTTATTCTCTCTCGCGTGGCTCCTCTCGCCGGTAATATTATGAGAGAATTTAGAAAGAAAGAGGGAGAGGGAGAGAGAGCGGGCTATAAATCATTAATAAATATTCCGTGCTTTTGAGCGGTTAAGGCCTTAGCGGAATGGCTGACTTATCGGTTTAAAATAATGTTTCATGTCTTGAGTTTTTGTTTTTCACACTTCAAGAATCACAAGCAGAAAATTACGCCAATGCTCGCATGTATCTCTCAGATGATACTATATTCTAATTGAACTATTAATTGATTAAATTAACTTTTTATTTTTGAATTTTTACAAATGAATCCTTCTGATCGCGGGAAGCAATTGTGCAAAATTATAATTAAATTAATAATTCAATTAGAATTAGAATATGATAATATTTAAGAGTTTCATGCTACTATTGGCGTAACTTTCTGATTGCGATCGTCGAAGTGTTAATTAAATTAAATTAAATTATGGTTTTGCACAATTGTTTTCCATGATGAGAAGGCTTCATTTATAGATATGTACAGATATTCAAAATATAAAAATTAGTTTAATCACAAAAAAATTGATTGAAAAAGAATAAATTACATGAGAAAGGATATAAATAACGTAAGAAACTTACGTGAACGGTCGCAGTATATCTATAAAATACAAATTGTTTCCCGAAAAGTAGAAGTTGTATTATTAAATTAAACTATTAAATTAAATTAAACAATATTAAAAGACAGAAGAAGTTAAGAGAGCAAGATACATGGAGGAGCGTGATTCAATTGCTTACCGTTTGACTATAGCGCTATCTCGAAGTTAAAAAGTGTATCTCATAGATATTGTGACCGATGAAGTACTAAGTAATACACAATGACTCTCTTGCGTCTCGAGTCTTAAACTAAAATGCCGTTCTGTTTGTGATTGACGATGAACTGTTGTATAATAAAAAAATAAAAAAATAATAATTTAAACATAGATTGAGAGCATAAAACAATGTCTTAAAAATATAAGGCAGCTATTCTGCTACAAGACTCTCACTTATACTTTTAAGACAATGTTTTATGCCCTCCGTCTTTGTCTAAATTATAATTTTTTACTGTTTTTTACTATGCGTTACTTAAAGACTTAAAGCCCATTATGCGTTATTTAAAGACAAAGGCTTGAGGCATAAAACATTGTTTTAAAGCGATAAGTCAGCCATTCTGCTAAGATCCTTACAAAGAAGGCTCGGTGGCGAAGTCGCAAATATTTAGAAATTCGCTCGAAAATTCGGGCCGCGAACGTAAACTCGGCATTTGCACGCGTTACTCTCTCACGCGGTTTATCCCGCCGGCGAGATATTATTCTTAGAGATGTTGGCTCTAATTATTCCCGAATGAATGTAACCATGAGTTCTCTGTGGCTCGCAGACAGATCGAAATTAAGTGCCAAGGTGAGCTGCTTCCACGTTCGACGCTCCTGATACGGGACATGTATCTCGGCGAGTATCTCGGGAAGCGTTTTCTCTCTTCCCCTTTTTTCGCGTCAGCAGAGAACGAACGAACGAACGAACGAATGAACGGACGAACGAACGTACGTATGGATGAACGGACGAACGTGCGAACGAACGAACGAACGTACGAACGAACGAAAGAATCCGCGGGATACTCTCGAGAGATGTTTTCAGCTGTACCTTCAGCGTATAGGAATTTATGATCGGCGTGTTATCGAGCGACGACGGAAAATTGGAACGCTCACGTGCCATGAGAAAATCCCAGCAGGAGTACACTGAGACACAAATAATGCATCGCACGCGCGGCCCGAAAAAAGATCACGCGGATATGTGCCGAGGGGGATAGTTTTTTCAGCTAATTTTAAGAAGTTTAACGTTAAAAATCATAATTCCGCATTCACGTTGCCATACGCAACGACGGGCTGAACGCTGCCGTCTAACGAGATCGCGGAGATCGCGAAAGAAAGATCCGCCGGATCTCGACGTTAGATTTCACATTTCGTGAAATTCCGATTTGAATATCAACGTCGCGATCCCCCTCTTCTGCGGATCGCTTCGCGCGCGTGTAACGCTAATGCGTCAAAGAAGAAGCTCGGGAATGCACGCACGAGCGTAAAAATGTCTTCGGCAGGCCGGGACAATTTTATATCGCGTTCTTCGCGTCCCGACAATATTTGCATGCGAGATGAAATTCCGCGAAACGGATTTACGTACTGACGCGAGACGCTTTGGATACGGAAACCCATTCTGTTGCGGCACCGTCTGATTCAATCGTATCATAACTACTCGCCGACATGCGGCAACTCCGCAGTCGCCGCATTATCCTGCTCCTGCCACAGCTCGCGCGCGCATTCGCTTCCCATCCTCCTCCCAGCATCCTCGTGAGACCCTTTCGTTGCGCAGCGAGCGAGCGCGCGGCGGCGCGATGCAAACAGAGAAGCGCACTTTACGAGGTTACGATTGCGGATGGAGCTCGTAAATACCCACTCATCCTTAAAGGGATCGATCGTTGCGTCCGACGAGATTGAATCGGGCGAAAACGTTGCTTACTCGCGCGCACGCGATTTACCGCTCGCGTTTGCACACGCGCGCTGACGGCGGTGTTTTTCTGCCGAGACTAACGATAGCGTAATTCGAAATAACATGGACTCCTCCCCCCTCCCGCACAATGGCGATTCATTGAGCTGCCTTTTTTTACCTTCTCTCGTAAACACGGCCGACGCGGAAGGGGGGAGGAAGGAGGGAGAGAACGCGCTGTGTTTTCTCACGCTGTGTTCGGTCGCCCCCGCGGCTACGAACACGTAGCACGCGCGTATTTCGCGGTTGTTGCGCGAGATACGAGAATGATTACATAGCGGTTATCATCCGGCTGCTCCTAGAAATGTGCGAGGAGCTTAAAGCATCGATATTTAGTATTATTTATTACAAAAGAGCATCTTTCAGTCTCACGTATTAAATCTACTATTGAAATGTTTATTACTGTGCTTTGAGCCACAACAGGGCCAAGTGGGCTACAATAGGGGTAGTCGTCATGCTACATCCTGCGAGCGTACACTAACCTCTAGAAACAATGAAAAGCGATAAAAGATCCGATATTTTTATGTTAAAGTGCAACGTTCAGGCACTAATTTGATCCCTCTTCGAAATCTTTCGCACATCGGGTTCGTCAGTTATGAATTTTTTAAAATAGTTAAAAGCGCGTTTTTGGGGCGTTTCAATCACATTTTCCTCGTAAATTTGACGTGAGCGTTTTACCTTGCGGAATTTAAATTCGACGCACAAAAAACTATAGGAAACTACTCTTCTTTTCTAGGCTGCTGAAAAAAAATAAAATTTCGCGGACCTGTGTTATCAGAGAGGAGTCTGAAAGCGGCCACGCCGACATTTTTCAACGAATCTCCTGAGAAAGTACATGTAAACTACGTCTATTTCGCGTTGTAACGTTGTATGCTGCTGTGTCTGTACTGCTTCAATAACTTGTAATCAACGAAAGGGTCGTATTATCGTAATGTCTGAAGACAATGTGAAGCCGTCTTGAAATAAATATCAACTTATGAGAACCATCCAATAACGGAACACAGCCAAATTGTGCTTTGGTTTGTATCGCATCAATAGACATGTAGGTCTCTAATCGAGACGCTACGATATTGAAACTTAAAATATCGATGCCAGATAGCGAATATCAAATAACCGTGTATCGATACGTCAAGGTATCAATATTGTCAGAACATCCTCAGTTGCTCCGCGTTTTTCTCGCTTTCGGGACGGATGATCCCGGGAGGTGAAAGAGAGAAGAAAAGACAAGGGGGACGGAGAAGAAGTAAGAGAGAGGGAAGAAGAGAGATGGGTGGATTTTACGGGTGGCGGATCGGTCGATCGATTTGCATCGTGGAGCATCATTCGCTTCAGCAACATCGGCCGCTCTCATCGGGGATCGTGGTACATCTTTCGGCCGGACGGTTTTCCGAAATGGGCGGCCGCACAGTCGGGGTCTCCGAAATCGATTTAGCGGAATCGATTGCGCGCCCACGCGGCAGCAGTCCAGGGTGATCCGCCGATGTTGGCTGGGAAGTGTGACGGCGCTCTCTTGCCCAAACAACACGCGCACACCCCGCGATTATCGAAAGTGCTCGTGCGTGCGGGATAACCCGAATCTCGATGACGGATCGCGCGCGGAACCCGCCGGGCGAACTCGATTAGAATCCTTCGAACCGTGATCGCGCGGGCCGGCCGGAGACAATGGCGAACGACGAACGGGGATTGTCCGCAGGACACGTGACATTGTGTATACGCGGATAATAGATCTTAGTCGACGTTTTGCGACCTCGCGTTGCCGGATTCTTAAAGCGGCCGACAATGGGCGCCAATACATTATCGGGGTCGTTGATCGGACGTAATTGCTTATTGATCGCGTCACGCACGCGGCACACCCGCTCCATTGTTGCGGACAGGACTCCGTTGCGCCAAGTGCGCGAGTGCATCGCGTGCACCGAACCGTTATTGTTCGCACGTAACCCCGAAATTCTCTCTTAAGCCTGACGACAGTTGAAACCCGAAGAAGAGTGAGGGGGGAGAGCGAGAAAGATGGTGTGAGATATATATATATATATATATTCGCGAGGTTGTACGAAGATAAACGTCGAGCTCGATGATATAAATTAGATCCGCGAAGTAGACGCACACGCGCTTCCACGTCCGGGCCCGATTTTCACCCTCAGTACGTACCAATTTTCCAGCTCGTGCGTTTCACTCCCTCTTCTCTTTCGGTGTATAAAAAAGATAAACGGACTTTGCTTAGTGAGTAAATATTTGAAGTCGGCGAGATCGCGATAAAGCCGAATGAAACTCTTAAAGAGAGCGGAGTAAGGGAGCGCAGTTCTGGACGTTAAAAAATATCCATCGGAATGATCTGTTGGGCAAACGCGGGAGCAAACTACGAATTAGGGAGGGCAAACTCGCGAGATATCCGGTAACGAGTCGTACTCGATCCCTGATTCCGGTCATCATGGCCCCGGAGGCAAGGAAGGGTGAGGGATTGGTCTAACGAGCAAACGAATCTTACGGAATGAAGGGACGGTAACTTCTCCCTCTTCTCCCAGAAGGAGGGGAGCAGGATAATGCCGTTTATACGGCTTCGCTCGCGGGGAAATACGGTCCTTGGCGTAAATTCTTCCGTTATATTTAAACGCGCTTCGCCGATGTAAGCCGTCGTGCGCGATTTTTTTGCTCCTTCGTCTCGCCCTTTTTCCTTTCTCCCTCCCTCTCGCCACCGGTACTTCATCTGTTTTAATAACATCCTCGTCGCCGGAGACATTTAATTAAATATCCAAACGGCTCCGACGCTCTTCGCTAAATCGTGATATTATCCGGGTGTTAAATTAGAGAGAGAGAGAGAGAGAGAGAGAGCGATACATGAAAATATAACATTTTTCGTCCCGATGCTGCAACGAGTATAAAACGTTAAAGTAGTCGTTTGCAAAACTCACCCGTAAAATTGCTCGAGTATTATATTGTGCGATGTATTATTATCGAATGATGCATGAATTTATAATTATTTTACTATATCAACCGGCTCGTATCGGATATCACTTTAACGTTTTGTTAAATTGTGTAATTATTCCGATATTGTAATTAAAATAACAATTGGACAATAATATCCCGTTTAAATATTACAGTCGCGTTTAAAGTATCGAATTAATTGTTTAGAAAACGTGTGTCAAATTGACTAAATCTCCTATAGCCGTAAATTTTGTCGCGCGGAACCCTTTATTCCGTAACATTGTCAATCGTTAAAAATTGCGCGCATGGTCTGTGTTATTATTAATATCATTATCATTATTATTATCACTGTTATTATTATTATTGCTATTATTATTATTAAAAACCTTCTTCGCGGCATTCGTCGCAACATATCACGTTGTCGTTTCGTTAAATTGCATAATTATTCGGCTGTTATCCTTAAAATAACATCAAATAATAACACTCCGTTTTAATATTGCGCCGACATGAAATATTAAGTTTCCTTGTAAAACGCGTCTGTAAAATTGTGCGGGATATCATTGTCGTAAATTCTCACGGCATCATCTACGTATACGGCACGTCATATTTTCCTCTTTCTCTCTCTCAGTCTCTCTCAAACGCAAACATCGCCCAAATTGACGATGGGATTTAAAGACCAAAAAGTGGCGAGTTCCGAGCGATGGTCTCCCGTCAAATTTTCGTCGGACGCCAATCGATCCCGAATTTATCAAAGACCATCGCAGGCCCGAAGGACAGCACGGGAACGCTGTTCCATACGGAACACCCGCGCAAAATGTATACTTTATCCCGAGATAATTACTCCGACAAAAACGATCTCTCTTTAACGCGTTTTGCAAGCGAACGATATTGATACGCGCGGCGGCGGCGACCTACTTTCCGTCGCCATCACTCATGGGAACTACGCCCGAACTTATCAATGCATATCTATCCGAATCAAAATTGATTCGTACCGCGCCGTCTCGTTTTATCTTCGTTGTCGAATGATTCTTTACTATCGGAATACCGGCGCAATTTCGCCGGGAGGAGTGAAACGCGCTCGATAGGTCTCGCTCTAACGACCGCTCGCGAGATCTCGAGTTCGATCACTCGCGTAGAGAACTCGTAACCATTCAACCGACGCATATTACACACGGGCGTTCTTTCGATTATCGCAAAATTGGCGCGAGCGCGAACGTATTATTTAGAAACGCGGCAAAGCGCGATATTGTGATTAACGTAAACCCGCCCAGGGAGTAACGCGCGCTCGTTCGCTCGTCCGAGCCCATTCGACACTTTAATTTCCCTCGCCCCCAGGATAGATTATTTTTTTCAATTTGAATGAACGCATTTGCGCCCATGAAAAAATCAAGCTTCGATTCAGGCTGGGCTCGTTAAAAAACGCCACCGTGTCGGTCGGCGAATGAATTCGGTAGCAGTTCGGTAACGCGAACGGTCAAGTTTTGCGGCGGCGGCGGCAGCAGTGGTGGCGGTGGCTTTGGATTGTACATGCGTGCGTGCATGCGTACGTTTCTGCATAAATACGCGTACGGCCACCAACACTCGGCGGGGTGCACTTTGGCGGCTGAATTTAGAGCCGATTAATAAATAAGCTCCAGATGGGTCACGGCGGCAAGCGCCCGGAAGCACAGCAAATATCAGGACAATTACGAGCAGGTGCAGCCGCGAGCAAGGGCCGACCGCGTCGCTTAAACTCCACTTAAATAAGCGCACGCTCGCGCGCTCGCGCTAGTGCATGCGCGCACGCGTAGAGTCGAGGACGGCCTCGCTCGCAGGAATTATGTTACTCCTTCTTTCTCTCTCTCTCATGCGCGCGCGGTACCTTCCGCCAGTATCTCGTGCCTCCGCGAATTTATGTTAAGGACCACCTGCGCCAAACTGGCTGAGTCCTGATACCTGTAAATCGTCGAGAAGACTCTCCGCGCCGGGAAATTATTAATCCTTAAAGCTGGTCGCCGCGTGTGGCGCATTCGATGCGCCGACGCGCCAGAGGAAGAGACTACCGGCGGCGTCAGTAGGTGTGTTTTTTTTTTTTCCATTTGGTCGATCATACGCAAAGGGAAGAAAAACGCGAGCTCGCGTTCGATTTATCAATATAAATGGAAGCGACGCGTTTCCCGCAGAAACAAGCGCATTTTGCGGCGATATTTCATCCCCTTTCCGCGAATACGCATGCCGGCATGATTGTATTAATTAAAAAAGTATAGAAGTTAATTGCGTGAGGGCTCCCGGTAAAAATGTTCAAAGGGGGAAAAACGCGTGTGCGGGAGAAATTTTGCCCGCGAGCCCGCGCCTTTCATCGCACAGTCGCTTATCACGATTTCGCTGTTGCATCTACGCGAGGGACAGCGCGGCATTAAACTGCGAATATTTTCAGTGATAATAACGTTAAATATAATGCCCTCCCCGGTAAATCGGATATAGGATGTACGACGGACGGACAAGCGGCGCGCGATACACGCGCTTTATTGCTCTTTGCATGATACGTGTAATAATACGTAAACATATATGGCGAATTTTATCACGGTAAACGGGATTACGCGTGCACATTGTGCGTTATCGATTTAGCCGCGCGCGCAACGACCTTATGCTGCGCGCGGCTCGACGGTACCGTCCGAACGAACGACCGATCGACCGGCCGGTCGGTGGGCCGCCTGACGGACGGTACACAAAAAGGCGCGGTAATTTCATCGAACTCGTTATTCGCTACACTCAGCGGCCCTTGATTGGATTTCCACTCGAATCGAAAGCTTCTCGAGTAAAGTGCAGCGACAGACACGGCGGAACGAGTATATACTGGTCGGTCGGAATACTCCAAACTGCGCTACACCGCGTGCAAAACCGACCGACCGGCCTGCAGTTTTATTCCCGACCGTAACAACGCCGGAAAACAAATTGTCCGTCTTTCCTGTGGAAATGGAATTTGCGTAGACAGAGTCAGCACCTTGACCGAGGAAGAGAAATATTCGCGGATAACCAACTTCGCGGGCGCTCTGCCGGCGTTCCGTCCGGATCGAGGGAAAAACTCGAAGGGGCCGCCGAGGGCTTTTTTCATCGGCGGAGGAACAAGAATTATTACCGTGAGAATTAATGTTGTCTTTTTTCCGCTTCTTTCTTTAATTCAACATCGTGGGATTTTGCTCAAACGCGTTAAGCCTGCGTAAGTGTAAGTTCTCGTTGAAGAGAGGCACGTTTCATTCCGGAAGCTCGCAAAAGTTCGCGAGACCAGACAATGTGTTTCGACTGTGTGTTTCGACTCGGATACAAATAGAAAACTAGAAAAGTACTGCACAATTTATCCCCTCTTTGACCTAAAGCCCTAAACAGAAATGTAGGAAATATTTTGTACTTTTGTTAAAATCGGTCCTTGTTGAAATATTTGTGTTCAATTTTTAACATAACATGTGTTAATTTAATATATTGTGTTCATGTTATCTAAATATTTTGTATATTGAATCTCGATATTCAACATGCATGAATGTTAAAGTAACACATTTGATATTCTTCAGTGTCGATTATCATATCATGACTGTTAATTTTGCATTAATTTTTAACATAATATCTGTTACTTTTTAACATATTTACCTTGTGTTAAATTAATACAAAAATTTCTGTAGACCTTTTGGGACATGTGAAATGTGCTAAATGTAACATCAAATTTTGTTACTATGTAACACTCGTATAATTCAGGATCAATTTTATAAATCTATCTAACTATCCTAGCTCGATAAGCCACATGTCTTATTAGAAGCATCTATGTCAGTGGCTACTTAGAACCTATTAACGAAATTCCATTCAAGCTTTGTCTTTTTAGACTATATGTAGGCTCAACAAAAACCTATTTTGGGTCATGCCTATCTAGAGCCACTGCAGATTGCACGTCTCGATTAATTTCTGTTCGGGGTACGTATTTTTCGCATTTTGTCGAGTGCGCGTGAGCGATAAACTACGTTTAATTAACGGAACTCGTTAAACGGAGCTCGACGAGTCGCGCGAAGTCGGTGAAATTTAGAACTTCAAATGGAGGCAAATTGGATCCGATCGGGGACCTTCCGTCGTTTGGTATCGCGCGGTTTAGCTCACCGCGAGCGGGACGCGATAATGACGTTCGAACTCTTTACTCGGCTACATTCGGGCGAATCGAATTTCCACTCGACTCGCCACCACATCGACTGCGCCTTGCGTGGAGGACCAAGGCTCGCGCGTCAGGGCAGGTCGATATTTCTCGCAGCTCGTTATAATCGCGCACATACGAGAGCGAGGAGATGCGTGTGAAACACGGGCGTGCGCGCGCGCGCCCAAACGCACACGACGCAGCGGACGGGATACATGTCATTGTGAAACTATCAGTTCGCAATTAACCCGTTCGTCGAGGCGAGCGAGGGAGAAAAAAGTACCGTTGATCGGGATAGTATGAACGGACTTTAATGGGTGGCAGTTCGCGCCTCGTAATTGGCCTCCGGCGGCGAGTCGCGCTAGTCGGGGAACGTTTCGCCCTCGAATTTCGACGGCTCGTGAAACCGCCGGCATTTGTTTCCGTATACCGTCGCGGAAGTAATTTTGCGGTTATGGCGAGGGGACCGAGCTAGATGGGATACAAGTACACACACACACGCGCGCGCGCACGTTCATTTAAGGCAGGTGCGTAATAAAATCATAAAAGAAAGTAGCGGACACGATAAAGATCCATTTGCTTCTCTTAATCTCTGTGGGATTAGACGAAGAGAGCCCCGGGCGACAGAGCTGCTTAATAGCGAACCGGGAAATGCGGAGATAAAGCATGAAATAAAAATGAAAGGATGAGCGGAAAGTAAAAAGAGAAGAGGGAGAAAACAACCGCGGCCGGACGCGTTTCAGCGCGGAATATTTCTGAATGGCTCCGACCTATCATCGGTGCGCCGCCGCTCATTCGCCGACTGACGAAGATAAGCTATCACCGTTCAATTGGCGGATCCCCAACCGGGAGTGATTACCAACGTATTACAGACAACGCATAACAGTATCGAGCCTTCGATCGTTACCACAAGAGATTTCATTCGCATTCCTGGCGGTTCCCGCGATTGGGGCAATACTCCCCTTTTAATTGGATCATTAGGCCTTTGTTAAGTCAAACATGCGCGCCGATCGGTGCAACCACTGATCGATCGTAACTAGCTTCATACTTCTTCAAAGGTAATAAAGTGTGCGCCGAAATGTGAAATATGTGGTCTTTGTTGTTTAGAAGAAGTGCGAGTATTATGAAATAACCTTAGATTTCGTTAAGATAAATCGAAAACTATTGAAGATAATTGAAATTAATCTTCACCGAGTTGTAACGCCAAGTGTTTCTTTATAATGTGTTCCTAACGGACTTCATTTATCCATAGTGAGTTAGATGTTATATCAATTTTTTGAAGGAAGATTTCGGAAAGATAACATGGAATTGGTCGGATGAAACGGAATATTTCATTTTATTTTTTTTCAATTTATTTTGCAAAAAGGTAACTTTTCTTGTATTTCGATGAATATTACATACATATAATGATTCAATAGAATCTATAATATAATTACTATATATATAATTTCTACATTATAAGCTTATATTTTTATTCTTTCTGTTATAATAATGTTATAATGCTATACAAATGTATATAATATCATATTAGTTTCATTCCACTGTTTATGTCTTTTAACGATGTCACCTACATGCTTCTTTTGCATTCTGTGAATGGAAGAAACAATAGAACATAATATGCAATATTTATGAAAAGTAGCGGATGATATAGACTATTCCGTAATATATCGTTATTTTTACCTTTTTATCATAAGCAATGGAAATGTACACCATGTGATATTTGCAGAATAAACTACATTAAAGCTATATTTCAGTTTTACATGTAATGAAAGGTGACTAAAAATTATGAAATAGATTGACTGTTAAATAAAAGTTAAAAAATTTATCTGAAAATTTACTTGAAAGTAACGAGACAGGGACAATCTGAAATTGGACGTACATTTTGCACATAATCTACTAGGCTGTCGCCTTGTAAGTTAGATTAAATGTCCAGTAACTAATAATTCTACTGCTATCCGCTAACTTGCGACACGTAACAGGCTAGAAATTGTGATATTCCATATTACCCAACTATTCTATAATACCCGCACTTTCTCTGTTATTTCTTGCACGCTATCCGACTGCAACTCTCGGGAAGCCAACTCCAAAAAAGGACTATGTGTCCCGTTTTCCATTTTTAAACAACACATTTGGCCCGTATACAATTTTCAGGCGGAAGTTATGCACTCTCCTTTGACCAGGTGCGTGAATCGGTCGGAACGCGGTGTGCGAAATCCCGAGGAGAAATATTTTTTTTCGGCACTGACGCGCGTACGTCGCGCGTCTATGGCAGCGGAAAGTGATGAACGAAAAGAGGAAAAAAAATACATCGGCGTTTCGGTCGATTCGACAAGGTTACCTTCTGAGAGCCAGCAAAATGCAGCACATTTTTTCATGCAAAAATTTGATTTTTTCACAGTGCGAGAGCACTTTCAAACGCCTTATCGGCGACTTTAAAGGTGCAAAAACGACGAAAGTGCGATGTTGAAATTTATCTCGTGAAATGTACCAATGATTAGTTATATGAAATCTGTCAGTTTTTATCATTGATTCAATAGCCCTCTTAATTATAATCTTTCATGAATTTCTTTTTTTCTGGACGTCAGTGTCACGCGTTCGAAAATTTAATTCGGGAATAAACGAGGTGTCGCAAGAGGATCGAATTTTATTTCGAGTTAAAACGCGGAATAATACGGAATATATAATATTGCGCAAACAGCTCGAAACGTTTTATTCCCCGCGTGCATATTTAAAATATTAAAGTAAAAATAATTAAAACGTTGTAACTAACTAATTAAAAGCTTTTTGCGCGGATCGCGATGCCGTTTAAGCTAAAACTAGTTTAATGCTCGAAAATACATTCCAGGAGCACACACCTAACGGGGGTCGCGCGCGCGTTCTGACATCGTTTTTCCATTCCGATTAAATATTGTTCGATCGTTAAAAGCACATTTTCCGTGAGTTATAGTCGGCCAAGCGTGCGTTACCCTTTTTACGAGACCGTTAAATTAAATGTCGCTTTGTAAGGCGAAAGACTAATGAGGATTTGCGTCTTTAAAGAAAACAATCACGTTCCTGAAGAAGCCTGTTATCCAAAGCGGGAGATGTGTGTGTGTGTGCGTTCTGCTAATTACTTCTGTAATACAATATCTTGCCAAAACTAATTAGACCGTGAAAAACGAAGCGAGCGCCTCTCATCTGTCATTCAGACTTGCGTCCCCTTTTTCCCATTGTGACGATAAAGGATTGTCGTGCGTCCAAGGATTTATCGATTAAACCGACCATCCGCAAGTTACAATTTACAGTCGTCCGATTTCGTCCGACCGACGGACACGTCCGACGGGAGAGGGGATGGAGCGAGGATGTTGCAGTGAAAGAAGCTCGCGAGATGAAGAAGAACCGCGAGTAGGACGACGACTTTCGCGACGGATTTCGTCGGGCTGACTCGGGCACAAGCAGCGAACCGCGAAATGAAAATTTTATCGACGCATCGAACCGTCCGGTGAAATCTTCCGATATTACTTAATAACGACGGCCGATCGAAAGGAGCGGAGCAGCCGCATCGGAAAAATGAAAAGCTCGTGAAGGGAGGCGGCGGTGAGTCTCATCGGTGGCTGCGATTATTCCCGATCGCGACCAACGCGACTTATTATCGATAGGAGCCGGCGAAGGGTAGGACGTCTATCGACAACTCCAAATAAAGTCCGTTTGCAATTAGCTAGAAATAAAAAAAAGGAAAGCTCTGCCTTTCGCAAACTCTCGCTTCCCCGTCGGGGGACTCGCTCGTTTTCAACGTTGAACGACTTCGCGATCGATTAAATCTTCGTCTCCGTCTCTTCTTTCACTTCCTAGGGGAAGTTCGCTCGGGAAGAAATCCTTATCGGAGACCGGGCTCGCGGGGACTCACGCTCGCCGAACGAGAATCGAATGCACAAGCGCCGTGTAACGAAGCCAGGGGGTTATCGTGCCTCCTCGGGACGAATGTGCACATGTGCGTTACGGAAATCGACGAATGTAAAAAGACGCGCGTGTCCCGATGCTTTATGCATTCGCCGTGGCGGCAAGTGACCGTGCGCGCCGCGGTGGTTATGCAGTCGTAGGCGAACGTTGCAAACGCATAAATATTCGCCGGCATGCGCGCCCGCGCGAATATACGTGCCCTCGTAAGACCAAAAGTGCCGTGTTGGCACGGCGATTTTGAATTCTCTTATCCCCGCGACCACCCTTATCTCGACGGACAGAAGGACCCCGGATTTACGAGGGCCGAAAAATCTCGCTCTCCCCCTCTCTCTCTCGCGCGCGCGCAGAGAGTGATCCGAGTCGTACCTCTGCGAAATATTTCACGATCCCGATTCGATTTCGTGACGAGAGCAGCCGAGGACTTGGCTGGAGATCGCCGCTAATAAGATTAATCGTAACACGAGTCTGTAAATTTGAGTCCTACATTAAGTTTAGTTTAGTTCTACATTACGCCTTCAAAAGTTTTCTGTTGCTCCTTTAATGTTACAAGTATGAATTTATTTCCGTTTCCTCCACTTGAAGATTTAATTTAGAATTTAAAATTTCGATTTGGAAAGTGTGTGCCCGAAGTTTTAGTCCTACATTAACTCTATTTAGTTCTGCATTATTAGATCTTCAAATGGAGAAAACGGAAGTAACTTCCCATTTGTAGCATCAAACGAACATCAAGACCAAATGAAGATTTAATGTAGAGTAGACTTAGAACGGTGTTCACAGTCGGATTTTATATTTAAGACCGTCTTAAGTTTATTTTCAGGTGCTGCATGGTCCATTTCACTGGCTACGAAACATCCGTAAATGAACTTAAGATGGATCTTAGATATAAAATAGGTCTGTGAATGCCGGCCTTAATATAGAACTACAATTTTAACTGGGATATCTGTTATCGTTGGCGTATTTTCCGCCGCAGTATTTTCCCGCCAAATGAGTTTCCGGTACGACATTCGCACGACGTATAGCCCAAATTCCAAGTCGAATCGATCATAAGTTACGTCGTGAGGATCAGTCGGATCGTTTTTGCGCGAACGTCCGAACAAACAAGCGAGGGAGCGGGCGAGAGCGGAGACTCCGCGAAATTGGGTGCAATCCGCTCTCTTAGATGATGAAACGGTAAAACAGCGGCGAAAAAGTCGGGTTAGCGCGGAGAGAGCTGCGGCTCTCGCCGCGTAATTTTCCTTTCTTTTTTACGGTGAAAATTATTCCACGTTTGACAAGTGCTACGGATGGTGATGAATGTTGCGCGATATAAATACGTATATATAACGTCGTATAGACACGGTTCTCTGTGGTATCGCGGCAATATTGCCGGTGCAGAGAACGGGCCCCGCGAATTCTCGCATTTACAAAAGTGAAAAATGTCCTCCCAAGTGAGCGCGCAATAATTCTTCCCCCGTGTATACGGAATACTCGTCTTCCATTCGCGTCGTTCTTTACACTTGTGGTATAAATCTCCTTGATGCAACGCGCAAATACGTTATTGCTAATATGTAAATACGCTAACGACCTAACGGCGGCTATTTGCAACGAACCGAAACTGCCCCCGGTTGCCCTTTAGAATTTCCAGCCTTAAATCTCGTAAGCGCCCTTATGGGTCTAGCAAGGATCGATCCTTCCGGTTACTTTACGAAACGCTTCGGGGGTTTGAAAATGTCATCCGTTCGAAAGTTTCCGAAAGAGCCTCGAGATAACAGATAAGCATGAATATTTTCCTCAATAAATTAAGACTACGCGGAGAGAAAGAAAGAGAGAGGGAGAAAGAGAAAAAGAAAAGAGGAGGGAGGAGGAGTGAGAGGAATGGTTGAATTACTGGTACAATAGAACGCGTTATAGCAAGTAAAGGAACAGATTTCATGTGAAAACGTAAACCTTTTACCATATAACCTTCTTGCATTGTACGGGCTGTAACACCTCGGCTAAAATTTGGGAACGCGAAACGAACGAGCGGAGGGTAAAAGAAACGAACTCTCCGGCTTTCAGAAAATTCTGCCTGGCGAAACACATTTTCTCACACGCGTCGTCGGCAGCTCGACGGAGAACCCTAAAACTCGCCATCGTAAAACTCCCCGTCGTTAACTCGAAGAAAAATTTCGTATCGACTTATCGTGGGAAGTGTGTGTGAGGACGATATAAAATATCGTTGAATAAAACGCACAGCAAAGTGGATGGCGACGTCATTAGAGCAATGAACTCGCCTCCTTGACACCGACGT
The DNA here is from genome assembly GCF_001313825.1 of Dinoponera quadriceps. NCBI lineage: Eukaryota > Metazoa > Arthropoda > Insecta > Hymenoptera > Formicidae > Dinoponera > Dinoponera quadriceps. Next base: position 670,016 of record NW_014555522.1, read on the forward strand.
GTCGATCGAGAAGAAAAAAATCGAGTAATCAATAACGGACATTATAATATAATTATGAAAATGATTCCAAAAAATTGTGCTAAGAGAATTATTCTAAAGTAAGATAAGCGTACCTATTTCGGAACAGTTTAAAAGAAAAATTACTGTATCTTTAACACAAAACATTCAAAAATAAGTCTGATATACGTTAGCTGAAGGGTCATTTTTTACCTACTAACTAGACAAAAGTCAGTATGTGAAGAAGGATTTGTTTTGAAATAGCAGCCAATCAATTCAAGCACTACATTTGTTCTAAATTAGATTCACCTGCACCTAATTCGAAAGAGCTGAGTTCTGACTTATGGCTCATATATGTTAAACTGTGATATCTAGGAAATGTTGTGGCAAGTAATATTCCTTCCATCAGTCAAAATCATGAGAGAAATTACAAATGTTCCAAATTAGGGATTATTTCGGAATAAAAAATCACTGTGCAAAACTGATTAGTAGGAAGTTTGGATTTATATATAACAAGCATGAAATCAAACTAAAAATAATAAGGATTTGAACATAGGATCTGATTGGTGATAAATAATTACAATTTTAGATTAAGGAGCACAACTTTAAATCTTTATCTCTTATCTTATTAAATCTTTTTTTATTATTTTCTGCAATGTTTTTATGCTGTTCTTAAGAGATTGTGATAAAGGTGCGTTTATTGCACAATAAAAAAGAAATATAAGCAGTTTAAAGCAAAATAAAATTGGAAAAAGTCCGTGGAAACAGCGTTACAATCCGGACCATTTTCAATTATTTCTGAGGAATAAATAAAATTTGGATTAATATTTCAGGAAACTATAATAAATTATTTTCTAGATAGATAATGCAGTTGTTATAATCAATGCATAAACACGAAATACCGGATTATTTGATTTTACGTCGAGCATGAACTCAGCCCGTCGAGCTTGTTAAAAGCTGAGTCGATGGCTGCTATTGCCTTTTCAGGTACAGCCATATTTTGTAACAACACGATCTTATGACCCAACTAAGTAACAATTATCTTCCTTGAACCTTTAGCTGTTGTTTATATAAAAAACATGAGATAATCAAAAGATAATATAAGAGAAATATGTAATTATACGTACTTACCGTAACTCAAATCCACTCAAAAGTTTTCCGTCCTGACAACCAATAATAAAAATATGCTGTAATAATAGAAATATGCTACATTCTCGGTTGTTTTTTGTATCCACTGCTCCCGTCTTCACATTACAACGTTTATCTATGATGCTTTTTGTCATCAACATCAAAATTTGGCATTACGTGACAGCTAACACGAGAAAAATAAAAATGTTCCGAAATAGGTGCTACTTAGAAATAGATTCGCTCACTTCTCCTCAGAAGTCCGAACGTTGGGCCACCGTTGGCTGACGAATTGCTCGATCTCCCTTATCTTTGCTCATGCACATCTCGGCAACGCCTTGGCTAGATTTAGGGTTCTCCTTTCCAGTTGGCGTGTCCTCGAACAGCAGAGTGCTGTCGGAAAAATCCGACGACACATCATGCGAACGAAATCCGCGGACGTGCCGGAACGCCGGGAACGCCCCGACGTATCGACTGCGACGGGCTGCCAAGAAATTGCGCTCTTCGGAGTTTATGTCGGTGGGATCCATCCTCGAGCTGTCGTAAGCATCGTTCGCGACAATGGCGAGGAGATCGGTACGTATGGCTCGTCGCCGTTCAAAACAATGCGCTGGCTCTCGAAAAACGTGGGAAACGTTTCGACGAGTGCTTTTAAGCAGAGCGACGCTCCACGAGGTTTTTTCGCATCAAGCGCGATTAATCGCTGCCGGTTAATCGGCGCGATTTGCATCTACGTGATGACGAGGCGCGACGATAAGTGACAGTGGAGCAATGCGGGGAGCCGACTCGGCTATTTTTGTGGAGCGCGCGTTAGTCGCTGGCGCTGTTATTCTAAAAACGCGCGTTAAACTCTCTACCTGGCTGGCAGATATTTTTGCGGGAAAAGCGACCGTGAAAAATACGTCGGATTTATTTATTTATTTATATATGTGCACGTTAACCAGACGCTAACCCAGCGTAAAACAGAAACATATTCGCATGCGGATAATATTTTTAAATAGTATCGACAATAGCTCCGCCACTGTGTTAAAACTTCGGTCGAATTGATGCCGGTGAAAATATAACGCTCGGATGTGCTCGGGGTTAAATCAGGGAAACGCTTAATTACGGTGATTCGACGTTGAAAAATTATCGACGGCGTATTCGGCGGATTCGTAGGGTCATGTAAAGAGGTGTCCCTTGAAAAATTCAAAGAGAGAGAGAGAGAGGAATTCTCCTTCTATAAATAAAAAGGCCCGGTATCGAAAAGGTTAAGCAAATTGAAATACGATGCGCATAATCCACATATCGATAATCCTACAAGGGAATATTCAATGCAACCTAACCTACCGACGTGTGCGCGATCTATAAAATTCAAAGCATGTGTACGCTGCACCATCGGCACAATTCGAAGGTACCGGATGAACTGTTCCGTAGTATCGTCCCAAGGGACAGAGAGAGAGAGAGAGAGAGAGAGTGAACGGGATGGGTGGAGGCACAGGAGAGCAACGTACAAAGTAAAATCCATATTCAAGCGAGGAAATACAACGAGGCGCGCCCGTAGGAAAATTTTACGAGCGCAGTCCGCGTGATTTCTCCCTCGTGCGACCTTTCACGTCGGCAGTACGTCAAAGTGCGCGCGAAAACTGTCGTGGAAACGCGCCGAGAGTGTGCCTCGTAAATAATGTCTCTTTCTCTTTCTCTGCCTGTGCCGCTGCGCCGCTATCGGGCGTCGCGGATGTCTACTGCGCGAAATATGCGCGTGCCGGGAAAACTTTAACGCGATCATAGACTCCGCGAGCGCGCGAATCTGTCCTGTCGCCGCCCGCGGCGCCGGGAACGAACCAAGTCCTGCAGCGACAGCGCGAGAAATTACGTTTAAGGTCCGTCTACATAGGTCGTAATACGCAACGCGCAGTTCGCAGACGCGAGAGAGCAAAATGACGTGCCACCGCATCACACGAGTAAAAGGCACGCGTTTGCAAATCGGTCACAACAATGAATTAAATCAACTCCAACTTTCTGCGTTATGATAAACTGCACCGACCAATCAGAGCAAAGCAAAAGATAGCTATCAGTCGAGTCGAAATTTCAGTTCTACATTAGTCCGTTTAATACTGCATTAATTCTTCAAAGGTCTTCTTTGTGCTCCCTTTGATGCTACAAATAGGGAATTATTTCCGTTTTCTACACTTGAGGACTTGAGGAATGTAGATTTTTTAATTTCCTTCGGAAAGTCTAAATTACTTTTGCAGCATCAAAAAGGCATTATTAGTGCTCTTTTAATGCTACAAATGAAAAGTTATTTCTATTTTCTCCTCTAGAGGGCTTAATGTAAAACTATGTAGACTTAATATAGGACATAGAAATTTCGTTCGCATTTTCCCGCTATAGTTCGCGAGCTGCGTTTTGCGTGTTGCGACCTATGTAGACGGGCCTTTATGAAAATTAAAGGGGATCGGGAATGATCGGCCGATCGCGTACCCTCGGCTTACGCGCCGTCGTCCCCGGGGCGCGATGACCAAGGACATAATCCTACATGTAGCGTGACTTAATACCGTTTTAATTATAGCTGTATATCACCGTGCCACCGAGCTGTAAGTCCCGGCCGGCCGTTGCTTTCACGACGCATCCGAGGATTCTTTTTATTCGCGCGAATGAAGGTGGAGCGCGCGCGTGCAATTAATTAGGCGAACGAGGATTTCGTGCCGGTTTTCGTATACCGGTAACGCTGCCGTCGCGTTCGACGATAAAACGGGATCGCGGTAATTAATTGAGAGAGCGCTCCGACCGCCCTTCCTCCCTCCGGCCTCCGGATTCGGCTTTCGTTGGAGAATTTATCGGAGTGCACTTTCGCGCCGGGAGGGAAAGAATTCCTTTTTTTCGCCCGGAGAAATTTCTCCCCCACAGCTCCCATCTCCCGTCAGCTCACGACGCCCAGCGGGATCCCGTTAGACGGGCGAAAGAGAGCGCGACGTACTCCCAAAAATCCAATCGATCCTCTCCTCGCGACGATTTAAAACGCTCCTTTCGCGCGGGCGTCGGCGGCGTGAAAGGAGAATAAAAAAAGGGGAAGTGAGATATAAGCGCGCGTCGCGTTCGTAAAACCGGAAAGCAATTCCGCGAATAGCTGTACGGCCCTGGCGAGGGATGGCCGGGAGTGGCAAAAATGTAACTCCCCGGAGTCCACTGTGCGTTTCCCGCGCTTTAAGACGGCTCCCTCCGCGCGGGGTGGCTTAGCGAGAAAGTAGTGCCGGAATAAATCCAACGGATTATCCACCGCACGGATGTCCTGATTCTGCCTGTCTGAGACCCGCCCAGTTTCCTGCTCTTTCATACCTTCGCTGGCCAGTGGCGGAAGGGTGGATATTACGGTCGAGAAGGAGAGGAGATGGATTTCATAGAGCGCGCAGTGGAAAAAGACGAAGCCGGCCGGACAATTTCACGGGCGTCGGTGGAATTCACGGGACGACGACGCGACGCAGACGAGCGAGCGGGCAGGCGGGCGAGCCTCGCGCTTATCCGCCGCCTGTATCCCTTTACTTAAACGTCAGAATGTTACGTTGATACACGACGATAGTCCGGGGAAAAATGCGGGTATATAAGCGAGAGAAAATGTATATACATACATACATATATATCTGGGCGCGCGCGCGCACGCGCACGAACCGACTTCGCGCTCTTTTAAACTGTTTTATTTTCAGTTTTATCCTGCCGCTCGCGTTAGCTTTTGCGTCGAAACGATAGTAGACGATGTGAGACTATAAAGACTCGGCCAATTCTATATACGACGTTACCGCGAGCACAGAAGGTTGCGCGCTCGCGCTCGTGTTATCCGATCTCTACCTCGCACGCTCTCCTCGGCGCGATCTCTCCTTCCGCCCGGCCGTCTCTTTATCTCGTGCATCGCTCTCTTCGTGGAACATATTTTTCTATTTGATCGTCGTCGTCTGCCGATTTTATTTTCCTCACCACCATCCGCGTCCTCGGATTCCGCGGTGGAATATCCGCCTTTACTTGCGCCTTCTTTCTTCTTCGGTAATTTTCTTTGCAGTTCCGCCGGAATGTAATGCACTCTCGTTAAACGAAAGCGTTATTGTCGTCGGAAGGTTTATGCGCTTCTTGTAAACGTCGCGTTTTATTATCCCTGCCACTTTCGTGAAATCTCTCTCGCGCGCGTGTGCGCGCGAGCGCAAATTTGATGCCACGACGCGGCGTTTCAGGAGGCGAGAGGGAGACGCACAATAGAAAGATATGTAGTGTGGTCTTAAGCGGGCTGGGCATTGACCTTGCACAACTAGTGAACCTTGATCTGCAGAGTGCATTTCGATAAGATCGTCGATATCTTCAGCCAATCTTATTAAATAGATCTCATCGGGACAATAAGACCGTATTAATCCCCCGCTCTTTTCTTTTATTAATATCTATCCTACGTCCTTTCTCGTCGTCTCTGTTACGCAGTCTCATTATGTTAAAACGCTCTTCCCACTCGTCAGTTCTTCCGTCTCTTTCAAGATCTTCGAGACTCTACTTACGCTTTACTCCACTAACTGACTCGCCGCGCTGCGATCATTCTCGTTCTTACATCGCGAATTTTTTTCACACGAGAAATTAAATTCGAGACGGGATCGGTTCTCGCGGATTTATGTGGATCAATTTACGTATATCGATAACATATATGTCTCGCGCAACACCACTTCTACATAGAGAAAAAGATTTCTTTGGATTTAATACAATTTTTTTAATTGAAACAAATTTGTCCTTTGAAATGGAGCAGATAAACGAATGTTTGATTGGTTCCTTAAACGATAATATCTTTACGTCAAATAACATATTTCTTTTATATTTTCACCCAAACATTACAATGATAGTCACAAGCAATAAGTTATTTGAAAGAAATAACATATATTCGCAGTTATGTAAAAGAATATTAAAGAACTTCCTTGTTTCAGTGAAACAATATTTAATATATAATCAAATAATTGTTTTTATTTAAAACGAAATATTATTTTCTCTGAATAATATTGTTTTTTTTTTATCAAAACACATATTTCACCTCTAGTGAAACAATAACATAAACACGGATTTTTCATTTTCATTCAAACAAAATGATATTTGATATTAAATTGTGTTGTTTATATTAAATAACAAACTTAAGTCAAACACACGTATACTAAATTAAAGACATCTCTTCCTCTCTGTGTAATCGAAACTTTCATTATCTATAACAAAATAAATAATAAAGACTTTAGATGCAGAGTTAGATGCACAAGATTAATATTTGTAATTCTATTTATTGCGATTTGCTTCAACATTACCCTTTGCGAGTACGAATCTACCAACAAAGAAAAACAGAAGAAATAGAACAAAGAAAATCGAGCGGCATATTCTTTCATGGCGCGTTTCCTCAAATTTTACTACTGATCTAAATCAGACTAGATCAACAACGACTAAATCAACAACGACACCTACATCTTCCATCGTCTCGCGGGATAACTGAGAACGAAGAAAACTGCGAAATCAGCGTGCTACGGTGCACCAGAAAGCCGCTGATTTATTTGTTTACCGACCTGCAGCCGCGAGCCGAAATTTTCGCGAGCAGGCTAGCCGCGTTTTCGTCGCGCACTGTGGCACAAGAGAGAAACGAACGGCGAGGATTGGGGGAAGCGCTAAGATGAGACCCGCCGGGACAAGTTTCTTGACGCTCGGGAAACTTTCCAGATGGATCGGGCGAGTCCGACTTCGCCCGCGAGTTCCAAGATGACGTTTCGATATTGCCGTCGGTTTTTTCGCGGTCGGATCCCCTTTTGGCACGGCGCGCCCCGACGCGCTGTAAAATCACGGGTTATCGAGTCCCGAAGCGGGGAATTTCATTTTAGCATTCCCGATTTATTGCTACGTGGCTCATGATCGTAACCTAGTTCGATATTTCCTACCCTCAGGAGTTCCCCCCCCCCCCCCCCCNCCCCCCCGCCTAATGTAACAAGTATGCATGCATGCTATCGCATTAATTTCACGGAGAAAATCCGCGTGCATTTTCAACGCGGTGGCTAGCGCTAATCTCGCTCCACGCCTCTCGTAATTCTATGGATTGTTATCTCATGAAATTCGCGTATGCGAAACATTCGGGTCCGCGTTGACGATGAGCTTCCGTTGATACGCGCGGTAGACAGAATCAATCGCTGTAAGTTGGAGATTCAACGCGTGCACATTGCACTGTGCGCGCGCGCGCGCGCGTATGTGTGTGTGTGTGTGTCGCTAAGCAGATCCATTATCGTGAACAACCCGACGCCAATCGACTCGTGCGACACCAGACGACGCGGTTCCGCGCGAAAACATAAATGACTCTCGTGTCGTTTTCGGAAGCGAAGTAATCCCGGTCGAACGGCGGCGGCGTCGTCGTCGTCCCCGTCGTCGCCGACTAAAAGCGTCGGATGACCCACATAGACGCCGCACCGTGAAATAACACCGGCGGGTATTTTCGTTGCTGTGCCGCGTCGGGCCGAGCGAGGGTGCGGCAGGGTGCAGACGGTGGTGTAGCCGACGGATGTGAAAATGCAGCTTAAATACATTTCCCGCGCAAAGCACCGTCCACTTATACAGGATGTTTCAGAATTATAAGTAAGACATAACTTTGCCCACATATATTTTTATGTATAATATATGTGCAATTTTCTAATTTTATTTTCTTTTGTTCTAATTTCGCGAGACAAGTTGAATTAATTTTCAATGGCATAAAAATCCGGATAGGTTTCTTATTAATTTTCCCTTTCAATTGCGCTTGAAACTCATCAAAAACGGTAGATATAAAATACTGTAACATGCGTTGAAATATTTTATATACCGTATTATAATTTTTGCTTCAACCTGATTACACACTGGATATTAACTATCATGAGAATTCAGTGTCACTAATTGATTCTCATTTCAATGAAAGGTACTAGTACGTCTGTTAGAAGCACAGAAGTTTCAATTTTACGACTGTCATCATGTAAGACGCTAAAACGATTAAAAGCGAAGATACCGACGATCTTATCGAAATGCACTCTGTAGATCAAGGTTCACTAGTTGTGCAAAGTCAATGTCCAGCCCGCTTAAGATCGTATCAATGGAAAACAATGGAAAACTGCTTCGCTCTGATTGGTTAATTTTCAAAACTCAACCATAACTCCAACCGCAGTCGAACCTGCAGCCCGTAGTATAATAGAACTGTTATTCAATTTTTTTCTTAATTAAATTTTGCTATCTATTTATTATAATGTTCATAATTAATATCTCGGTAACACATAAAACTAGGTTGATGCGAGTTTCGCGAAAATGAGTGATTTTGTTTCTAGATCGCAACTTATCTACATATATTTCGATTCTATGTACTTGTTGACGCTGAATTTTTTCATCGGTTGAAAACTTACGCGGAAAAAAAGTTTGATTATATTAACCAGAAAGAGGGAACAATCAGATGCATTTCGGTTGAAGGAAACAGAATTTCTGGTTATAAGAACCACATTTCGGTCATAAGAACCAAAAAAATTATGTTTCTTTCAACCAGAACGCATCTGGTTGTCCCCTTTCTGGTTAATGCAACTAGATATTATTTCTTCCGTGTAATATATCTTGAAAGCTAGCAGATTCGCAGATCTTATTCGAGACTACTTCATTTACTTTTTGCGAGTTTTACCAATTGAGCCTTCACTCAAAGATGATGCTGAAACATCCTGTATATTCGTATGCTTTTAACGGGATTCGCATTAGGGGAGCGAGGAGGCGGCGAAAAGGGGGTGAGGGAGGGAAAAGGAAAGCGCGGAAGTGGAAGGAAGGAAGAGACAGGATAGGCGAACGGATGGATCCCGAGCGAAAACGCAGGATGATGAGGGCGTTCCGGGTATAAGGAGGAAGAAGCGGAGGGAGATGGTCGATGGTAGCTACGGTCTGGTCTCGCTTCGCCTCGCCTAGCTTAGCCTTGCAACAGTAAGACTGCTTTGTCGAAACGAGTCGCACTTAACGGTGTTCTGCTGATGGTAATTCAATTAATCGACGACAGTTTAACGAGCGAACGGGCTCGCGACGACGAGTAGGTGGGAAAACTTGCGCTGCGAATTAACCCGCCGTATCCTCAATTGTCTCGATCGGGGTCTCCCCTCCGAGCGCGTCGAGCGGATAACGCAATTTTAAGTCGCGAAATAAGCGACCCGGGTAAATTCGTGGGGCCTACGGTGAGTGATAGGAATGACAGAGAGGGGCGGAGGGGAGAACGCCGATAATTGTGTGTACCTTTCGTTTTTACTAACTACCCTCTCGCGCCGCGCTGCGGGAAAGAGAAGCACACGGCGGGAAAACGGTAGAGGTTTGCTTTTATCGAATAATCGCGAGCGCGCGAGGGCACGATAGGCGCAGCGAATAAATGAATTCGTATCGGCGAGGAATGAAAAATTTTTAAGCCGCTCCCTTTGTGCGCTCGTTTGTGGATATATCATTCGGCGGGAAATCGATTTATACTCAATCTTCGATACGTTAGGCTCGCCGATAGTAATGGTCGTATCAAGCTCGCCCCGATAGCTCGGAGCCTAATTAAATTCCCTTCGACGCGCCGACAAATACGTTACGATTTTGCGGCTATTTCCACCATTCGACGGCGCTTCCATTTTGCTTCCTAATTTTATTATCGATACGTGCCCGTGATAGATTGGCGATCGGTTCACTATTTCGAAGAGCAAAGGGAGAAAGAGAAAGAGAGAGAGAGAGAGAGAGAGAGAGAGAGAGAGACCAGCTATCAAATCAATTCTAAAGTCTTAATGTATGGTAGCTCCGACGCGTTCGATTCGCCCGAGAACTTAATTGAATTACTGCCAAACCGGAGCGAATTTGTATCAAAAATAACGCAGCTATGCAATCCGCGCAATCACCTCCATTCCTTCCGCGGGGGAAGTTTGTAATTCCAAGATAGTCCCGGAATTTACGCGAGAAGCGCGGAACTTTCGCCAATTCTCCTCCGTGCCGCCGCCGTCGCCGCGTTCCGTGAAATTTCGTACCTTGAGAAATGTTTTCGTTCCAGGTTATCGAGGAGCCCCTATTATTCAAGCTGCCGGAGATATTAACCCACTTACCCCTCTTGGAATCAAAACAATTGCGTGTTGCGCAATAACAGCGCGCCTCGTAATTCGTTGCAGATTCAATTAACCCGCGCGTAATCAATCTGCATAATGCACGTGTAATTGCGCGCGGTTTGCGACGAGATAACGAATGAAGCGGTTCCTTTTCAGCCGGAACTTGAGCCACCTCGATCCTCGTGCTGCGTTTCACGCGCGCGACTCTCGACGTCGCCCTCCGCCCTCTCGGCGAGCAACTTACACACATCATCCAAGCGTGGTAATTGCACGATTAATTTCGCGGACGTGACGCGCGCGCGCACAGTTCGGGGGCTTTTCGGTCGCGGCACTAACGCGACCGTCGCAAATCCAAAGGCGGATTTCGCGGCCAGGTGGAGTGTAATCGAGTTCGGGAAGTTGGGCTTACCGCTCCGCACGAAATATCCGACGTCGGTGAAACGTCCCTCCCCCGGTTCGTGGGATCAAACTATTCTCTCTCTCTCTCTCTCTCTCTCTCTTTCCATCAAGTTTTAACCTCACCTCTTCGCTCGGGGTGGCTCATTAAAATTAGCGCGCATTGCCGGAATATTAAAAAGCACGCCATAAAGAAGACAAGCCGTCCGTAGATTTCCGCGAACATTTCCATTAGCAGCCGTCGGTGAACGGCTAACGGTGAGCGGCAAAACTGGTTTCGTTACGTTTTGCTCGCTTGGCGTTTCTCCAGGATTCCCAGTGATTCTCCATCACGTACAGCATGTGCTCCGTCTTTTTCTCTCCCTCTGTCCTTGCTCTTTCCCCCTTCCGACCCTCCGTCAATCGGCGGCCAGCTCTTTTTCTTCGTTTTACGGACGATTACGGACGAGTGTAGCCCTCGCGCAAGAACATCGATTGCTACTGTCGAATGACGAACGTTTAACGACACGATGAATTGGTCGCGTCCTCCGTCGGCTACGGTTCGTACACGTCTCATTCGCGGCGGAGGTTTCTTAGGATCCCTCTTCTCTCCTCGAGCACGTATCCTACACTCCCGATGTAACCGGCAACCTAAATTCCGTCTCGCGGTTAAACCGATTTTAATTGGCGTTACCGTGCGTTACCCAGCAGCGTATATTTCTTAATATAATTTCAGCTTAACATTCTTGGGCAGTGAAAGGGGAGGAATATTACACGAAGTGCGCGCACGAGAAGCCGTTTACATCGTTATATTTCCCACACCACGGCGTGCCGCGAGAGGCATAAATTATGCGCGTGTATCCTGGTCAACCCCTATTAGCAAGCTCTTACTAATAACTTGTACCGGACATTAATTAATCGCGACGAAATTAATTAAAACGAACGCGCGCACGCACACGCGCGTATGGTCGACCGTCATTAATTAATACATCGCGACACACTATCTAATTAATTTAATTTAATATCGCAGAGGACCGTTTTGAAACCGCTATACTTTGCCATCAGAATTAATAATTGCGGATTAAAACTGCGCTATCGTTGCGAATTCATGTCTCTCGCGCGGAACCATTGACTTCAACGCAGTCGTGAGAGTATGCTCGATAATATACTCATCATCTTTCTATTTTTAATTAACACGTTCATTATCGCATTGATTACGCAAAAACTTAACCGATGACCGGATTATTAGAGATACGATAAATAAATGTAATTCGAGATGTATATTATCTTCTATCTCGCGCTTTTCGTGGATTCTTTTGCTCCATACAAAGGAATCTCTTTTACGATGTAATTAATTATACCTTAAATGGGACACGGTAACAGTAAAAATTTTGCGTTAAATTTAAGACATTTCACATTTTGTCCCAAACGGTTCACACAAATTTTCGTGTCGATTTAACACAAAAGGAACATGTTAAAAAGTAAGGCAAAAATGATATCCATAATATGTTAATCAACGTTGAAGTATACGTTACTTTAACACTTACACATATTGAATATCGACTCGACACAAAATATATTGAGACAGCATAAACACGATATTTTAAATTAACACAGTTAAATTAACGCGATCGTATTAAAAATTTAACGCAAAAATTTTAACACGGACCAATTTTAGCAAATAGAAAAATGTTTCTTACTGTGTAATATTATAGTGCAGGTCCGGTGATTCCACGGCAATTAACCTTTAGACTGCGTACGACAGATGTATCCTTTGTAGAAAAATACCTCTCTGTTACATACGTCGCCGCTGTACATTTCTGTTCTTCATTTGTATACGACGGACATATACGACGCGCCGCGGCGGCGCAGTGGCTTCAAAGTCAACATAAGTAAATTAAATAAAATACTATCTACTCTATTTGTGTTATTAAATCTTGTGCATTCTACTAATATATACTCTATCCTGCTCTAAATGAGCCGTCTCAGGGTGCTTTCACATGCTACGTAACTTGCACAAGCGTAACTTGCGTCAGCCAATTAAATCGTCTCAATTACCCAATTTCCAATTACCACGGCGGGTTTGATTGGCTGACGCAGGTCATGCTTACGCCAGTTACGCAGCATGTGAGAGCACCTTCAGCGCCACACGATGGAATCTCGTGCTTCTTTGTCTAGCGCTTTGCAGTCAAAGGGTTAATCAGTTAAATAAATTCCAGCTAGTTTGTACGTAATCTCGTACGTCACTCGCGTTTTGTTTGATCCCGGTTTACTCGTAGTTTACCTTTGCCTAAGTGTGTAAAAAGAAAGCGCCGAGTTGGACGCGAATTAACCGTTTGAGTGCCAAGGAGCGATTTTCTGTTTCGCTTCTTCCGTTTCGCTCGAAAAATACTAGCGTTCTAGGCTGCGAAGCCGATAACCGGCACACGCTCGGCTTCTGTCGATGCGCGACTTTACGGCTACTATTCCGTTTTAGGTAAAAATGAAATAATGAGACAACTGATAAAGGAACGAATTTTAATTGCAATCTAACATTTGGATGCGATCATCGGAGAATAAGACAAGCGCTATCGCGCCGTTTGGCATTTCTGGATGGGGAATAAAACAAGCGAAAAAGCGCTCCTTGGCACGTTTGGACGAGGAAACAGCAAAGACGCGTGGCACTCAAACGGTTAAGTGGTTACGCGCACAAAAAGCGAGACTGCGAGTGAATTGCTGCGAGCGAGCGAGGGCTGGCAGGATGGATACGTCTGCCGGCGATATGCATGCATAACGTAACGTAGGGAGCGCACAAACATAATACGCAGATAGAACACTTCGTTCGGAGAATCATTTATTTTTAAGCAGCGCTAAGTCCTTATCCCCCTCCCCTTCGTTCCCCCCTCCATAGGTACTCCTAGCCGCGCAATTTCTTTTCCGCGTATTTCCGCGTAAGAGAAGCGAGTCGAGGAACGGGAGTCGCTAAAAGCACGTCCCCGTTCCTTGACGAGGATCGTTATCGCGACCCGGGAAATATCTTAGGCGGAGGAGCGGCGATCCTTCGGCACACGCGCGCGCGGAGAGAATTTCAATCTCGCGGAGTCGGCGCGCCCGGAAGTCGCCGACGTTGCTCAACTTCGGCGTCGCTCGTTGCGAACGATCGCGCGCGGGTGCGCGTGCTGGAAACAATAGCCGACGAAGCCGTTGAAAGTTCGTCGCGGCGGGTCCTCCTCCTCCTCTTCCTCCGCCTGCTTCTCCTCCTTCTCTCGGTAGATCGGCTACCTCGCCTTTGACAACTTGGACAGTTAATATAACGCGCAGTTTCTGCGATATAGGATTGTCCCGCAATATTGGGTCGTCCCTTCCGCGACCTATCCCCCCCCCCCCAAATGCGCGACAATTACCGTAGAACTNTAGAACTCGCGGCGCAGCCATTGTATGAGCGGTATTACCAGAAATATCGCCTCGTTCTGATGCCGCCGCGCGTCGTATTGGAATCCCGTCGGAATGCGTGTTCCCGCGATCCCGGGGCGATCCCTGCCGCTCGTCGTATCGCGAGGGTGGAATCGCGTGTACGACTGGAAGTCGCGAGTGTCGGCATTCCGGCGAACACGTCCCGGATACGTATAGTTAGACGGGAACTTTACGTGCACACCGGTACCGCGATGGTAGATTGCACAATTCCCGTACGTTACTATTAGTATTATCGTCGGTATCAAGTAATCGAGTCGCAACTTGCTCCGGTCTGATACGTTTTCGAAATTTCGCACGGGCGAAGATCGATGTAGTCGCGGTCGACGCGATCATGACGCCGCCGCAGCGATCGGTGATCCTCGGAGCGAGTCACTGAAGAGTGCCACACGGACAATGTCTCGAAGATATGAACATTCGTGAGCCGAAGAAGTAAGGAAGATCGAGACCAGGAATCATATGGGTCAATTGTCACAAAGTTTATATATTTTATTTTTATAAATAATGAAGCATATTCTTCTTTACAATGTGTTGATTGCTGATATCGTGTTGGTTGGGTATACAAAATGGCTCATGGCTAATGCATTGCATGTGGCATTTATTTATATGGTATTATTTACGAATGTTTTTTTAAATTGAACGTAGTGAGTAAATTGTTTCCTGCCTCTGTTTATATTGCGCCATTGTCTTTGGAATTACTGTCCCAATTTCTCTATAATCATGAAAAATATTCTAGTTTTAGCCGTTTTCTTGTATTTAGTTAACTGTTATTACAATATTGTTCGAAATATAATTTGTTTTATTCCAAATGACTGTTCAGAGTAAGTTGATTCAAATGAGACGGCTGCGACGTGGCTTACGCATGTTCACGGTAGCATACGTGGATCACCGGATTTTGTTAGAGTCAAGTTATCCGGTTAGATTAAGAAGTTATATACATAGATGTAAAGGTTTTAGGTAGATTTTAGTTGTTGGTTGCCATGGCTCGAAAGCGCGACCGGAAAACAGATGAAAGTAAAATTGCATTTTGGCTGTCATATCGCCAACTTTATCAAAATCAAATACCAAAGAAACGTTGAAATAGAAATTATGTCTTGTTTTCTTTATATATGAAAGATATGTGACAACAAATAATTATTTTGCATATAAATATATATAAGACTGTTTTTTTTTAAGTTTAAGTTAAGTTGTAGTTACATTAAAATGCACATGATATTATGAAATATTGCATACAAATATTGTCCTTCTATTTAATCATTATGTAAGTGTGACAATAAGCTCCGATCTCCCCTACCATAGTAGTCTTGCTCGGCTAGGATATATGCTTATAACGTCGAAATTTCAAAGCAGTTTGGAGAATTTGGAAAACGACGCAAACGACATGATTACAACTACTCGTTACTATTCGGACCATGGTCATAAACTCAACAAATAACTCATCTTTCTGCTATATTCATAAACACGCATACACAGTAATATTATACATTACACAATATTTACCCGAGGCAACGTTTTCTCTCATACTAGCATTAGAATTATCGCGCAAAGTAAGCTGCAGCGTTGAAAATGCATACATTAGTATGGAACATTTTTTATCTTTTTGCTATTTCCTTATATATACATATGGTGAATTTATATACAATTATGTTAAAAAATATATGTGATGAAACTGTTCGTTTACTGCTACCATACATAAATTTTGGCTTAGTATAAGTATTTTCTAATTGCGTAATATAAATCTAATAAATGTCATTGGAACGCTATATTATTCAACAATTTTCTGCATGCATGGCTTTGAGAATATCGATCATGAGAACGGAGACTGTAAATAATAATAATAATTATAGCGAAAATGAAGCTTACACGATGCACGGTATGTCGTAAAGATACGCGCTGATGCATCGGTGCGTTAATCGAATCGCGTTAAAACCATTGTCACGTACGTATGTGCGTGCGTTACATTTCAAGGAAAGACATTTTCATTAGCTATTTGATATTCGACACGCGCTACAATAAAATACATTCGTATAAACAAGTGCACAAAATTGACAATAATCAAAGCTCCTGTAAGCTGTGACGCGTTGTGACGAATTCATTTTCGCATCACGCAATAAGTCCGATCGATTCGTCGTTAATCACCGATATCATTAGTGTTCCCGGATAAATGAAATAAAATATATCGACGCGGCACGTTTATTCGATGCACGCTGCCGCGCCGTCGTTCCGTCGTAATTACCGGCCATTACACGCAGGCACTGGCGCTTTATGGTACGTGAAATCTAATGATGTGAATTGTCGAAGAGGCGGTATTAATCGGCTGCACTTTTCTGAAACGACTAAAATTATTAACATCATTTATCATATTCCGATGTTTATAATCCCGCACGCGCGCGCGCGCGCCCACGCGACGAAGGACGTTATATTGGCGTCGGGCGATACGTAATTTAAATTCAACCATTGTCCGGCACATTGAATGCTACTAATTGGCGACGGTAGCGGACGGTTTCGGAACAAAAATGAAAATTAATTATCGCGTCGGGCAAGCTTATTAAATTTGATGTATATTTCGATCGGACGTCGCCATTTAACCGTCCGTGCGGTCGTCCGTATTCGGAAGCCACCAGAAAGATTACATCCCGTCAATACGTTAATTACTCGATCAAATAATTTTGCCAACTTTTGATTTTCGCGTGGTCGGGATAACGTTTAAGTCGGTGGATAATGTTACGAGTAACCTCGTGTGTGTCGAGTGTCAAGTGCACGCGCACGAGCGGCAGAAGCGGCCGTATCTCCCTTTACGCGAGTCAACCGACGCCGTACTTTCAGGTAAAGCTCGCTCGTCGCCCCTTTACACCTTTATTCACCCACCGTTTCGTGTTATCATTTTGCGAAACCACGGTCCCCACGTGACGCCTACGTTTCACACGTAGCGCACCAATTACAACCACCGCTACTAATTGCGCGCGCGCCCGCGCACGTTTCCCGAGCGTCTCGTACGAGGAAATTACACGCGGGCAAGGCCAATAAGGTTAATACCGAGAAAATAGAATGCCGTAACTCGCCGAGGGAACCGGCTAGGGTCGTAAAAGATCCGTGTCGTAGGAATAAGGAATCTCGAAGGGCAAAGACTGCACGATAGTTTTCTCTCGAAAGACAGAGGGGAAGGAAAGAAGGGACGTAAGCCTCGGGCGTGAGAGAGTGTAACCGTGAAATAACAACCGCGTTACGTACGAGCAATTCGACGATCGACGTGGCATACGATAGAATTAAACCGGTAATCACTAGTGTTGGCAAATATAAACCGAGTTATTTCTATTTCCGAGTATTCGGGTGTCCATTATTTAACTTCACGGATATTCTCGGGTACACAAATACTCGATCATCCAGGTTGCCGGTTTTCTCGAGTATTAGTAGGGTACTAAAAATCGCATGAAATATTCGAATATTATATATAATGTGCACTCAAAGCGCACGCGTGGCTCCTCTTTATGTGCGTATTCTCTTCGCTTACTTTTCGCAGCTACGTCTTCCATTTGGCATCACTAATATATGCACTACACATGTTTATATGTTACATTTGCCAAATATCGATAACTTCAAAAAGTCAGTTTATAAGCTGTCAGTCATACACTGAGAAAAATGTCCGATTATATCTGATCGGATAATTCAATTAAAAACTAACAAACGACATCAACAACTGACATATACAATCATTTCGTTATTTTATTCGATCAAATCGTACCTTTGAAAATTACAATGGACATGCAAAGAGCAATTAATTTTCCGATTAGGTTTCATCGGTAAATTTATCGGATACTTCATCGGATAAAGGTATCCATTACTTAATTGGACAATTAAAAAATAACAATTGGATACATCATTCAATCGGTTTATTCGATGGAAACTTTCCTCAGTGTACAATCGTATATTAAATTACGAATTTTAATATCCGAATAATACATAGAGAAACAAAAACTTAAACGTTTATTTGTAAAATATAAAGTTTATTTCGCAGAAATAAACGTTTATTTAAATACGAAGTATGATTTTATTCCTAGCAAATAAAACAATTAATAAGAAAACTTAAGTATATTTCACAAAAACACATGTTCCGTCATCAAATTTTTTTCTAACCAATAAATATCGAATACGCCACAAGAAACATTTACTTGGCAAAATTTCAATTTCTTTTTCTCAGTGTACACTGAGAAAAAGATTTCTTCAAATTTAATAAATTTTATTGCATCCAAATAAATTTCGTTATTGGCATACTCCAAAGAAACTAATGTTTCGATTAATAAATACGATTGTTAGACTTCTCAACGAATATGTATTTTTATTTTAAATAAAAAATTTGAAACGAAAGATAATTTTCTTGTCAAGAAATTATTCGTTTCATTTTACATATTTATTTTACATATTTATTATAACCAAATAATATTTTATTTGGTTAAAAAATATTATTTCAAATAATAGCGTTCTTCCCGTTGAATAATAGTTTTCTTGAATAAGACAGTAAAATTTTTACTCAAACAAATAATATTTCGCATATGTTGCTTCTATGAAACAAATTTTAAAGAAATAAATAGAAATATCAAGACATTAAATTTCAAATAAATCAATAGAAACGTTAAATCTAAAGAAACCTTTAACTCTGTGTATTCAAAAAAACTGGCAACCCGGGGATACCCGAGCGGCCAAATATTCAATTCACTCGGATATCCGGATATTTCCCGCAGTCCCGGGAAATATTCGATACACTCAGGTATCTCAGGTATCACCCGGTTACCCGAGTATTTGGATATTGATAGCACTAGTTACGACGCGGTGTGCCCTCATTACAACGGTGTTTCTCTCGAATGTGTGCGCGTACTCGCGCCTGCATTCTCGCGTGAGACGCAACGTGGTGAGAGCGCGACGACGGGCGGGCGGAATATGAGACAGCGGCGCATACACCGCGCAGCGATTGTACAATGCGGGTGCATCCACGTCCCGCGGAAAATCCGATTTCACCCTTGGGCTTCGTGCACGCGCAAACAACGGTGGAATAAATAACTCTAGGCGCGCGCGCGCGCTTGTTCGTCGTCGTCGCTGTCGTCGCCGTCGGACCTCATCGCTTCTCCCACGTTACTTCGGCCGCACCGTGCATCGGCCGTTTTCACTTTCGCGACGTCCCGAGAGTGTTTCGGCGGCCGCGTCTGCTCATAACTCGTGCATCACGAATTGCCGCCGGTGACAAGGGACGAGTATCGACATTGTCGTTGAATTATAGAGGGAAAAGAGACGGGGCTGGAAAAAGTACTGATAAATAATAAACGGGTCAGTTCGGAATAACCGTCTCTCTTTTTTGTTTTTTTTGGCGAACTCGCGAACATGCAACTGCTAGTTTTTCCGGCAACAGTCATACCGGTGAATGAGAAGTAGATATTCTGCAGCCAGTGCGGCGTTTTCGCTCGAAAATAACAGTTCTTCACTCGAAATTGACCTGAAAAAGACTGTTATTCAAAACTGTTTCATGTTCAAAACCACTCCCCTCTCGTTTATACGCGAAAGCGCAATATCGAGAAGCGATATATGCAACGGAACTGAAATGCCGACATTTCAGGATGCTCGCAAAGAGCATCGCAGAAAGCTGAAAGAAGTCGCAGCATCCGCTCCCGTTTGTTGCTAATGAGCAATCTTGATCTGGCATCAATAGTCGGCAATCTTTCGCGGGAGGATCACAGCGCGGTTGATGTGTCCGATTAGTGAGCGTCTCTCCAGTCGGAGAAACTATCACCCACCAATTACTCGTGCTTGACGAGACGTTTCTACGAAGCGCGCGATTGTTGAAGCGCGTCTTGCGCTGCTAATTATCGTAGTCGAGCCAATTAGAGAGAGGGAGCAACAATAGCAAGATAGTTAATTAGTCGTCGAAACGCGAAATACCGATATCTACGCAGGAAAGCGCACTCGCCCGCGGCCATGTTCCATTTCCGCCATGCGCCATTATTCCCGTTTTTATACGCGCTATTATCCCTTCGCCGTCCTACACCGGGTGAGATCGCCGTTGGGCGGAAAGCTGCGAGAGTAAATCCCAAAATAATCGTAATCCTCTCGTTAAATCTCACGGACTAAGGGCGATATTGTCTTCTTCGAAGAGAAAGAGAGGGGGAGGAGGGGAGATACGGAAAGAGAAGGAGGAACCAAGCGTGGAAGCGGCAGGAGCGGAGATCTCGCAGATTATTAGTGAGCCTGAAGTGAATGAGTAAAATCGACGCGTAACTTGCGACGGACGATGCGAGTTTCGATTCGACGTGAGAAGAAAAAGTGCCTCTCCGTCCCCGCTTTTCTCGCACATGACGTTCTCGCGAGGATCGCGCGACACGAAAGCGCCGGCATCCTGCGGCTCGAACCGAAGAATTACGAGCTCGTTTCCGGCCAGCGACGTAAGCTCGTAAATTCACGTTGCGCCACCGATGCCGCCGCCGGCTGGATCCCATATGCAATTTCCATCAGGCTCGTCTTCTTCGTGTGTCCCTCACGTCCCCGCGCGCGCCGCGATGATCCAATGAATTTTCGCTCTTATCCGCGCGACGGCCGCGTATCCGCGTTCCTTCGCCGCGGTGTAAACGACGATATCAATAAGCGCGCCGTAAAATTGTCAAATTTATCGGCACGCCCGGCATCGTATTTCTTCTCTCGTACGGATGGTTCCACTCCCCGACGCTGGATCTGAAATGAACTGAGCGACGTACGACGCGCCTGATTATAAATTCGAACGTAGTCGCGCGCGCGGAATCGATATCCGCGATAACGAAAACGCGTTCGGAACACATCGCTGATAACGCGGACGCATTTTTTGCAGTATTTCACCGGACGTGCTGCCGTGTGGCCGCAGGAATGTCACGGGGAATTCCGTTTTTACGCAATGTAGCCTAAAGTATCGATGTTCGAAGAAGACAAATAAAAAAGAAAATGGAAGCGCTCTCTCTCTCTCTCTCTCTCTTCAAAATGCCGGATATATCGGAAAACTCGCCTAAAATCGGAGCTTTTTCGTGCCGCTGTACCCCTTAAATTTCCCAACGACCACGTTGCTGCTCTCGCCCGTCAGACGAACGTCGAGCGAAAAGAAAGAAAGAAAGAAGGGAAAAAAAAGAAAAATATCTGGCCCGCGAGCACGGCTGGATCGTCAAGATTTTTATCGGAATCACGATATTGGATGGACTGAACGGAAATATACGAGCGACCGGTTATCCCGTAGGCGAGAGATCTCGCGTGGACGATCCTGGATCTGCCGCGACACAGAAATCCGAGATATGAAAAGTCCGCGCGGTTTCAGCCATTGAGAAAACGCGACGGAGGATGAAAGTATCTTACGACGTGGCGGCAAAGCCGCTCCAAAGCCGCCAAGTTAAACGAAAGTCCGTAAAGGCTGATATAGTCGCGACGTTGAAAACCGCAATACCGCACTGCCTGCCGCCACGTCCCACGAGTTAGGTACGCCGGTGGAGAAACATTTTCGCGACAACTCCGCACACACCGGCTGTTGACATTATTCATGATCGATCTATCACATCTCCCAGGTATGAGATACTCGAAACCTCTTCCGAATTACAACTTGCACTTTCTGACGTGTCGCGGAGTGAGTGCAACTTCGCGAGGGCGCTCCGTCTCGAATGACGCGCGCGTTATAAGCCATCGCTGATGAATATATATGTATATGTACTATGTATATATGTATTTACACGTTTTATGCATTCTATTTACAAAGTATAAATAACACTGTAAAAATTCAGCCGCTGTTTAACGAGAAAGAGAGAGAGAGAGAGAGAGAGCTCCGCGAGAAAAAAGTGATCCGTTACGTATGACGTTCATATATGAATAATAGTAAACACGAGGCGCATACGCAGCGAAACGCTGACTCCCCGATTCTCTTTTCGATGTTAAATTAGAGACGCGTATGTTATATTTTGTATAGTGCGCGATAATGAATGAATTTCGACGTTATTAACGACGGAACCGCATTATTGCCACGCGCTCATTCCCGCCTCTGTATCGGTCAATGTTACTTATCCAACACCGAGAGAAAAATAGAGAGAGAGAGAGAGAGATTTATGTCGAAATTTTATCCGTCTGTAATCAGGGATCAACAATAAGGAGGCAAATAAAAAGAAACGAGAAAGAGCTGTGACAGAGAGAATTTGCGCGGACATTTATCTACCTCGATGTGAAATCCTGCAAATTATCTCGTCATTACCAACCAACCGACGAGGCTGCCTTCCTGTTACGCTTCTAGTCGCGCGCGCGACCAGCATCCCGCATGAGTATCGCACCTGTGCCACTGCTAAACGCGTACGTACGAAACGCAGACGACGCATACCGACTACGGAATCCCCGCATCGCAATTTATGCTGATTTATATGCGCGACGGCTTGCACAATAGGAGCATGCATCGCCGTTTTCAACCCGGTTGTATCGTTTCTCTCTTTCTCTCTCTCTCTCTGACCTTTTCGGCCTCTCTTCCGTTCTCGCACCACCATTTTTCGACGAATGTATCGATTTATTTGTGCTCCGATTTATTTCTAATCCTCCTCTCGCATTGTCCCTCGGACGTCGTGCGAATTTCGCGCGCATGTTGCGAGTTAATCGGATTCTTACGAGATCCTGCGGAGCGACCATTAACGGGATTGTTTGGAAATTTGTGTTTTTACAACTCCCGCTCGAGCGTTGGATTTCGAATAACATCGGTATTTTCATCGAGTCTGTTTTTCAATCTTTCCGCGTGTCGAGCGACGTTTCGCGAAAAACAATCCGATCTCATCTTCGCAGCGCGTTCCTCTCACGTGAAAATTGTCAGATAACACCGTGACGGTGAATGCCGCGTGCATTCTGTGTATTTCCACTTCGCAAACAGGCTTTGTTTTACTACGGTTGTTCTTACGGTGAGAGGAAAAGAGAAAGAGAGAGAGAGGGAGAAGAAGTTATTTCTTCCTTCGCGTGTCCTCAGCGAGAAGCGCGGAAGAACTCGCGGTGATAACCTCCGATAATGAAGCCATCACGCTCATTCGCGGTTCTCAGCAATAAATAATGAAGATAGGTTGGACCGTCCGGCTCGTATCCCTCCACGCAGATATGTATCTGTGTTTGCACGATCCCTCCTCCAACGCCCGCGTATTTATTGAATCTATTCTTCTTCGTGTCTACACTCCTATGTCCCGATGCTCCCCCGACCACCGTTTCTGCAGCGCGACCCACCTAGTTGGCACGATCCCCTGCTTCCCACGAAACGCAGTCCAGTTTCGCCCGGTGCCTGCATACAACAAAGGACGACGTTCCTCACTGAATGCTAATTGACACCCAACCACGACGACGGGAACGACGAGGATGAGGACGACGACGACGACCCAGGCTAAATTCCGACCCGAAATTTCGTCCGCGTCGTGCTGTTGGGCATTACTATTAGCTCGATGTCGCGCGCTACAAGCCGCGCTACAAACTCCCGTCGTACCCAAAGTCCAAGCATACCGGCAAATATTGCGATAACTCAAGAGGCGCGCGTCCGAGCGGAAAGACCTGAAAAAATCCGTAAAACGTCCATTATTACAATAGACGAATTGTCGCCCCGGCCACATATCGTATGTATTATCGCGTTAATCATTCAATTGTCAAAGAATCTCCCGAGCACACGGTAACGACTGGATCAATCTCGTCTATAATATAGAGTCAATTTCCTCTTTGCCGGTGGGTCCTCGCGCATTAGTCGGACCATTCGGAACTGTCCAGCGGGCGAACCCATGTAATTAATAATTCGTTATCAATGATTAAACTGCATCGCTGTCCATTACCGACGCGAGAATAGATAATTGCTTTATGTATATCGACCGTAATTTATTTTATGTCCAATTTAATCGCGCGCACGAGCGTTCGATCGACCTGTGAGATAAACCCCACGGTCCCTTCTGCGCGCGTCATTGTCGCGACTTATTTCCCCGCGGATTTCGCCGCACAAGTTTACTTAAAAACTCCATCGGCCATCGCGGTCGTCGCCTCGTAACTTCGCGAGTTCGGTCCCGTGGCTGGAAGAACCCGTCCTTCTCCTTTGTGCTTTCTTTCTCTCTTCCTCGAGCTATCTGCTTTCTGAGCCACCGTCGTCCATCGGAACTTGGTATTCACTTCGTCCCTTCGTCAACTACCTTCGTCTATTCTTTCTGGGCCCTAAAACCTGCCGCACCTTCCACCGCACAATGACGCTTCGACAGCGATGATAAGATGGAAGTGCTTGCCTTTCTTCCCTTCTGCGAGCCTGTGCGCTTGTGAGAAATACGGAGAGAAAGAGAGAAAGGAAGAAAGAGGGAGAGAGAGAAGGAGAGAGGGAGACGAGTTTTCACCAGTGAATTTGGAGGAGAGCGCTCCGACGAAATAAAAAATGTCGTGCTTTGCGCGGAAGCGATGGTAGGATAATTGAATTTCTGGCGAGAGTCTCGCCTGAGCCTGTCTTGAGCTGTTCGAAGGGCCGGGTAAAGTAAGGGAAAGTTACTTACTCGTTAATCTGCCATGCCATCCTATTCATATCTTTCGTTTTTGTCGCATCGGTGACACGATGATCGTAATATATAAATAAAGATTGCGATAAAAATATACCGTATAGTTACACGATAGACGAGACGACGAGGCGGCAGATGACGCGATAAAGAAGTTTCATTCTCGTCTCGTAATATAAATCGCGCCAAGTACACTCTGCGACATAAAAAATTGACTGCCTATCTTGAAAAGGAGAGAGAAAGGAAGAAAAAAAGAGGGGCTAAGAACGCTACTTAAGATTGACACTTTTCCAACCATTCAAGACGTCTTCCCAACAATTTATGTCGCACTTATCGTGAAAATTATTATTTATCTGCCTCAAACGTTTTTTTCGAGTCGAAAATTTGCTTCTATGTGAATTTTATAAATGCAATCGAATTTGAAGGATCAGTAGAGAATTTCAAGATATAATACTATATAATATCGTATATTTAATACAATTAATATATATATATATATATTGCAATATATATTGCTTTAAAAATTAAAGAAAAATATAGATAAAAGCTATTAAAATAATTGTATAAATACGAAATTATTCTTAAATAAATCATTCTTTATATAAGCCTCAACAAATAAACGACTATAAATAACTTTTTGTAGTATTAAAAGTAAATAATAACAAACAAACGACTATAAATAACCTTTTGTAGTATTAAAAGTAAATACAATAATCCGTATAATACTTCGAGATATTCTCCATTGGCCCTATAGGTTCAACGAAATCTACAGGGTTAATGTAGAACCAAAATTTCGATTTGAATTGCTTTTGAGTTTCAATTGTTCTCATCTAATTGGATTTTCTGTCGAATTTCTCCTGGGAAAGAATCAATTCAAAGCTTGTTGTAGGAATTATGAAGGATCAGCCAATGTGTCCGGAACAGCCTTTATGGACGTCATCTGCGTTTGATTAATTAATCCTTCCGCAAATAATAATGTGCGGAACATAATGCAAATACAAAAGATTATGTCGGAGGAATGAAGGAATGGTAATTGCATCGTGTCCTTTCTGCGCATTTTTTTCCTCTATATTTTTTCCTTTATTAATATTTCACAATATAATATAATTTTCTTGTAACAAAAGCGATAATACTTCTTCTTCCTTCTTCTCCTCGTACATCTAGGATTACTAGTAAATGATCATACGATTCAGCACGCTCGATATGACCCATCGTTCATATGTCTCTCATTAATTTTAGAACATTCTCTTAAGTATTTCTTTCTCGCGTCCAGGCCAGGTTTAACTCATCTTTCACTATCGACGCAAGATCTATGCCTTTAAGTTACGATGGTCGCTATTTTAATTTTAAATAGCCATTTTTGCAATTGACCGGGGATCGAAAAGTATATCCACTCTTTCTTTGGCGTTAATTCTTTTAAAGCTATTTTATATAAATGAAAATATAACAATTTACGCGTTTTCTACGAACATTCTGGGAGAATAATTAATTTCAATTTATATAAAATTATATAGATTTTTAACCATGGATTTCTGTTCCTCCCTCCCTCTTTTTCATTCGAAATAAAGTTTATCCGTTTTCTTCGATCCCTGCAATTGACAATTATCCGTTCAATACCTTGTTGTACGCCTCGGATTTATTTCGTCTAGTAACGATCATTCTTTCACGTTCGGTTTATCATCACCCGGTAATGGATCGACGGCCGAGACGCGGCAGTGATCTTAAGCCGTAGGCAGAAATTTTGAAAAATCATCTCGGGCCTTTTTGCACGCACTCCCT
Source organism: Dinoponera quadriceps (assembly GCF_001313825.1). Classification (NCBI taxonomy): domain Eukaryota; kingdom Metazoa; phylum Arthropoda; class Insecta; order Hymenoptera; family Formicidae; genus Dinoponera; species Dinoponera quadriceps. The sequence continues at coordinate 696,348 of NW_014555522.1, forward strand.
CCGTCGCACCGGCTGTACATCATCGCCAAAGCTGATAAGCTTCCGCCGGCGAATTTCGTTATTAAGCCTGAGGGGGGAAAGCATCAGCTATCTCTCTCGGGAGAAAGTACAATCGAACGAAATGACCCGCCACGCCGCGCATAATTTATAGGAGCCACGCGCTCGAGAAACCAATCGTCTGATCGTCCTGCCGCGCGACAATCGACTCGATTATTTCGCGATTACATCAGGATCGACGACAAATTGGCAGATTTCTGCCGCCGAATCGCGTTTCCCCGTCCTCCGCGCGTATACGCGCACTGTACAAATGCGACCTCCTATTTCAACTTTATTCACTCGTCGTATCGTACACATAACCGTTATTACGGTAATAAATATCGGTTTACTCATACGGTCGCGTGTCGCTCTACATAATTTCCTACGATCGAATTTAGCCCGAGCCCATATATTTCCGTTCACCTTTATCGAGAAGGTTGGGGAGATCGGGATGACTATTGGAACGCGGGTTCGCGAATGTCCCCGGTATTTTCAACTTCTGCTCTTCGTGTCGTGCGCCATTGTGCCGCGATGACGGGGCGAAAGTCGCTTCACCAGACATCCCTCGGAGAAAAGCCGCGCTTCTTCTACGCGGGTTAACCTCCGGATATTTTTGAGTAAATATTCCTCTTCGCAGCCGGAGAACTGTACTTCTGAATTGCGCGAGGAAAGTAGGCGCAAAGCGCCGCGGAGGAGAAGGATAAAAAGGTAGAGAGTGTGTATGTGTGTGTGTGTACGTGCGCGTGACCTCGCCACGATCTCCCTTGTTTTCCTCCTCAATATATGCAACTTACGCGCGTCTTTTGTTCTTATCATCACGCCCGCGTCTTTTTCGTGCTCGCTTGTCTCTTCATCGCGTGAGAACCGGTACATCGAACGTCTAATTATTAAGGCACCATTGGGAAGGCCAACGACGATTTATTACATTCCCCCGGCGGACTCTCTCGTATCCGACATCTCGCCTCGCGGCTGAATTCGTTATATTTCACCCGGCTAGCCGAGCGAGAAGAGAATTCCTCTTTTTTTCCCCCTCTCTCTCTCTCTCTCTCTATCTATCTCTCTCTCACTTTTTTCCCTCCGCAGGGGAATAAAGATGAACATCTGAATTTTTCAGCTAAGAGAGAGGGAAAGAAGAGACGCCAGGGGGAAAGGAGTTGAGAGAGGAAGAGCGGGCGGGTGGAATGTATATATTTCGAGAGAAATACTTATACATTTTTCATGCTCTTTGCGTCGTTAGAGCGCTACCACACGCTGGCACTGTCGAAATTACACGGCGTAGAACACCCTTCACGCACACCACGCCCTTAGCTCCGAACACCTGTCGCCATTTGCACGCCTTGTTACGCCAGTTATGTCCCGCCGGAGTCGATCGATTCAGTTACGCCGTCTGTCTAATCAAGCGAAGCGCGAAGAGCGCGTAGATCAATAGTATTAATTACGCTAATTGCGTCTAACGGGACCGTTGTATCGACTTCCGTTCGATCGGTCTGATGCGCTGCGTTTCAAGTAAGGCGCCCGTGGGAACTTCTTTTTGAACATTAGCGAGACGACTCCGAACTATTGTCGTTTATCGCGTCGATCGTTTCTTTTCTCTTTCTCTCTTGAAAGGAAAGTATATATTACGTCATATATAACATCGCCTTATCATCGCCTAGATCGAAAATTACATTTCAAGCTTATATAATTTACGGAATTAAATTTCAAGCTTATGCATGTACGCATAAGGTTGAAAATAACTCCAATTATAACGGTTCCGATTTTATATGTATACATAGAAAAGAAATAGTCTTAAGTCAACGATAGATTCTCACATATTAGTAAGAATATAATAATATTCTTAGAAGATTTTTAGTCTTGAATTGAATACAAAGCAATACTTGTATCGTTACAAATTCAATCAAACCGAGACTAAAAATCTAAGATTATAATATTCTTGCTTATGTATAGAATATTTATCATTGATTTAAGACCAATTCTTTTTCCGTGTATGCGTAAAGCTGAAAATGGTATAATTTGCGATCCAGGGGAATAGTAAGGCGTATGTATGACGCAGTGTGTACAGCCGAATTTTGCAACCTCCGTCGCGAGATATGACGGCGCTCGCAATGAAGATCGCAGGAGATTGTGTGGACGCACGTGCGTGGGTGTATTTGTACGTGTATGCGCGCACGCACGGAGAAATATTATCGCCTGAGAAAAAGCGCCACGGAGAAAAGTCGGTGGCGCTCGTACGAATGACGACGACAGCGACGAAGGGGAACGGAGAGAGAAAAGGGAGACGGTAAAGTCTATTACGTCGCTGCCATTACGGATAATGCCGCGTGTGCGGCGCGTTTTATACCGTTCCGAAAGGATGGATCGTTAGGTCGGGCAGCGCGCGCGACGCTTAATGAAGTAACGTGGCTGCCAGGAGGAGAAGCAGCGCGTGGTCCTCGGTGAAACATTACTTAACGGAGACTTGAGTCTACCAACCGTAAACGTCCTGTACAAAACTAAACCAAGAGAAATGATAAATGCAAACGCGACTGATGAACGTCAAGATAGAGGCTGGTGGAGCGCGAGTAAGTCACGACGAAGATCCAACGTGACGGCTCAATCGTGAAGGGCGCTGAAGTCCTCCCGGAAGCTAGACAACGACGCCGCCAAACACATATTACGTTCCCGCTTGCGCTCGTGTCGATGAATGCGAAAATGAAATGAATCAAGAACGAATGGAAAGCTCCTCGCGACGAGAATCGGTGAGGGTCGTCCGAGGGTCCCGCGTCACACAATTATTCGGAATTAAATTAAACAGTAAGAAGACGTAGGTTATAAAAGGAAAAGAAAAGACACTCGATCTGTTGCAACGTGACTGATCCGTCAAATCGACGTCGAGTTACCGTGAAGAGAATCCTCCCTCGTTACACCGATATACGATTTCGAAGGCGAACGACGCCTACCTGCGAGGGACACCTGCTCGCCGCAGGCGTACAGACGCGACGATCGCGTGTCGACGCAGCGAATCGAACCGTGAACGTGTGTCCTGTGAACCTCCACTCGAGGATCGCTGCGCGCGCGCGCGCTGACGCGTCCCCGTCCTTTGAACGCCCGTTCTCAATCCCGTCCCGCTTTATGTCCCTCGGTATTACGTGGTCGGCAGCCTTCCGACAGTCAACCGCTCTCGCTCCGTGGCCTTACCGTAGTATCTCTTCTCCTCTCGTTTCTCACCGCCGAGAACCGTCTCCGAGTCAGCCACTGGCAACGAGATCCGCGACGGTAGGATTCATGCCGAACGAGGAGAACGCGGAATCCAACGCCGGAGGCTCCGTTACTACGACACGCTCTCTCCCTCTCTCTCCTGAAGAGCGTGCAGCTGAGCGTACAGACCTCCGGCCGCCATCAGGTCGTCGTGGGTGCCCATCTCAGCCACCATGCCCTTGTCGACCACGCAGATCACGTCCGCGTTCCTTATAGTGGCCAAACGGTGGGCTATGGTGATGCACGTCCTGCCCTCCATGGCTTTGTCCAGGGCCTGCTGCACGACCTGCACGCACAAAGTGTGGGATAATGTGACAGGGTGTTCTCGGAGGGCATGTAATAAGAAAGCCGCCACCGCCACCGACGACGACGACGACGACGAAAATGGCAGGGATGAGAAAGTAAACGACGGTCGGGTCGTTATGTTATACACCCTCGCCTTATACATCTTAATCATCGAGCAAGTTTTTATACGCACCTGGTGGTACGCGTGAAAGATATTATTACACGGAGATAACGCAGTTTCCGCGCCAAGTTTAATGGCAAGTTGTTCTCGAGCAACCGCGAGGAGGATCCTCCGTTACGATACACATGTCCCGACACGAATTAAGAAAATGAGATCCGCTTGAAATTCGATCGGAAATTGAATCGCTCTCGCGGATAAGAAACTGGTCTCCCTTTACACGCTTCGCGCGAAAAGTTTTATGTAAATAACGCTCCACTGAAACTTTTTGCGTTACTTTAATATGAATATGTTAAAAAATACATAAATGTTAAATATTAAATTAAATATTAGATTATTACTTTTTAGTTTTTATATTCATATTACTTTTTATTTTTATATTCATTAATTTTTAGTATATTCATTTTGTTAAAGTGAGTGCAAGAATTCCAGCGAGCCGTTATTTATACAACATTTTTTTACTGTGTGTCCGAGTGTCGATACGCGAAAAATTTTTCGCCGCTCATATCATGTATTTACCCCGTTCACGGGATATCGATTGTTCAACGCGTTCAGTGCGCGAATTAATTCGCTAAGATTAATTCGCGCCAATTAACGAGACCGGCCGTGCTAACACGTGCTAACGCGATTCAGAATGGAGGAGCGATTCGAGGTGCTTGCGAGGGGGCCAATCGAACGTAACCACTTTCCCGCTTTCGTTTTACGGACCAGCAACGAAAGGAGAGATGGAGTTAGCGGGGTTGTTCAGTCCCGCTGTCCTCCGCTGGGTGAGGGTGAGAGGCCAGCGCGGAACAATATTGCCGCGAAATTCATTACGACCGACGAGCTGTTTCCCGACCGGGGCGCAACAACCGCTCGCTTGTAAAGCCGAACATTTCCGATTGTTAACGCCGATAATACCAGCAATAGCGTTGCAGCCCGTTCGCCCGGTAATTCCGACAGATCGACGGAGGGACGAGAGAGAAGAGGGAAGAGGAGAGAAGAATTCGCGAGAGCGGGCAGTGAAAACAAAAAATATCAAAAAGAAGATATTTATCCGGTCGTCAACGCGAGTTTTAGACACGCGAATTGTTGCGCCCGTTTTTTTTTTCAGGGAAATGCTTCGTGAAAGTGATGCGGAAATGGTAAGATGTGATTGCGAGGTTACGCAATTTACGCAGCTGCCGACGACAAAGGGCCGGCTGATGATCTGTAGCAGCGGGTTTTAATCGAACGCGCGAGAATTATCATACAAAACCGACACCGGTGTGTAGAGTCGCGTAATACGCCGGCCGCGGGCGTTATTTCCCCGCTCGCTCTTTGATTCACCCTTTTCATTTTTCATCGAAATCCATCGAGTCTCGTTAATATTCATCCACTTCGCGCGCGCGCACGCCCGTACTAGCGCGCGATAGTTCGGCGATCGGAATCGTCGTTGCCCTCGCACAATCGATATTCTAGTGGCCCATATTGTAAATACTCTGATATTTATTATCCGACTGCGCCGACTATCATGCGCACTCGCGCGAGCGCGTGTTATATTGCTTATCGGAAATAGTTTCGTTCGCGCAACATAGTTCCGCGACGTTCACGCGGTGTACGTTTGTTTCAATAGCGTTCCTTTTCCATAGCGGGAAACGCGCGCGGACACTCGCTTTGTGATCGAGCACACCGAACGTTAAAATTAAACAATTAATTATTTCGCCGTTTCGGAGAGCGTTCCACGCGACCCGATATCGGCGGCGAAACCGTGTATTTTTATTGGGACGATCCTGTGGAAAAATAACTCACGAAAAACGCGGAATTTTTTTTCAAACGGCAGTAAGTAAAGGACCCTTGTTTAATTTATGACCTCTTCTTCGTCTTCCGCGACCTCTCTTTCTCTCTAAATTTCTCGAAGTGAGGTCTCCGTCCGAAAAATGGAGTGATAGCTAAGTAACACGAATTGGAGTGACTTTTCATTCTTATGGAATAAATTCTTCTACTCCGTAACGTGACGGAGTGAATATTTTTCTTTTATGCCGTGAAGTAAAATTCCACTCGAGAAATGGAGTGACTATCGAGTCAGCCGAGTTGGAATAACTTTTCACTCATATAAAATAAATTTCTTTCACTCCGTATCTCTCTTTCTCTCTTTGGAGTGAATATTTTCATTTTATACCGAATTTAACCTGATCTAATGTAATACCTGATGTAATGTATAAGCCACAAGGTGATCGAGACTTACTGCAATTATCTTGCGGCTATTGTATCCTTTTTTCAGTTCATAACTTTAGTTCACAATTTATTACACTTTATACGGAATATATATTTGAATAAAAATATTTAAAAAATTATTCCATCCCTCTTTTAAATATTATTAACAATATTTAAAAAACTTTACTAACATAATAATATATTTCTATTATAAATATACAAAATTTATTTATTAATCAAGGCGAGACGTAGTGCAGCAGATTCAAAACCCTGAAGTATTGGGTTCATATCCAACCAGTGACAAGCAAATTTTTCAAATACAATGGAAATGAAATCTACTAAACAGCATATAATTGAGAAAATTTGGAGACAAAATCATTAATGACACTTTAAGAACAACACAATAAAAATGAATACTTCACGCGTTAAAGAATGTAAATTAGAAGAATTCACTATTTTGAGAATAAAATATTCACTTTACGATTGAGTGGAACATTCATACGGAAAGAAAGAATTAGTTCCGACTAAAAACTAATTCCCACAGGTAAAAATTAGCTGTCCACATAATATAACTGAAATTTAAGCGTGTAAAGGGAGACCAGTTTATTATCTAATTTAGGTGAATTTCGGTAATTTAGGCAATTCTTTTCGTCCCTGTATCTAGTTTTTCGCTTCCACAGGGAATTAGGTCTAATAACTAAATTTTAGTTGTATTATAACGTGAGCAGCTAATTCCTTTTTTCTATGCATTTCTTGTGAAAAGTTAAATGTCATTCCATTTAAAAAATAGCAGCATTTTCACTATCGCTTACAGTGAATTATCACTCGTTTGGAATGAGGTTTCACTCCAAGATATTTAGAGAAGACGCTAATAGGGAGACAATCAAGAGAAATCGTGTGCCGCGTGCGAACATATTACCTCTCTCTCTCTCTCTCTTTCCCTCTCGCTTATTGAAGGCGATTAAAGGGCACAGGGGTACGACGCAGATGTTAATTTGCGATCGTCACGGGCGGAATTATGAAGCGCGATGATTTTCTGGTGGCGGAAACTCGCGGAGAAAATTCATGGATGGCGCCCGAGGGAACCGTGCAGGAGGGAAATAAACCGCGCCGTGGTTCTACTTTCGACGGCCATTAATTCGATCGTCCATCGCCGGCTCCCCGCGAGGACGATAACGGTCCGTGTCCTTCGTGAGAGTTTTCAATCGGATCTGCAATCTCGCGTCGTCGCTCCGTCGATCTCGGCCGCGAGAGACGGAGAGAATGAGAGCGCGCTAATGTCATCCCGGCGAGACGGACGACACCGCCGTGAACATGGAGTTGTGGTGCTCCGTTAATTGATAGGAAGTGTACACGCTACACTGAGCAAAAAGCGAAAGCCGGACACTTCATTCCGACATAGAGCGTTCTGCTCCACGAGTCTCGCACAAAGCGAGCGAGCCCGCGCGCGCGCGGTTAATAATAAGCCACTTTCATGTTCCAGCGACTATTAGAGGAGAAGGTGGTATTATAGTTCCCCATTTACATTTTGTACGATGATTAATCAATATTTTATTAATAATCAATACTTTAAATTGAAAATTTAACGATTACAACCGTCCAAAATGATGTTCAAGCAATTTTATCCTTAAAGTTATGAAATATTGATTACTTAGAATGTTATTTATAAAAATGTGGTGACCCTGCATAATGGGTCGAAGAAGAACAGGAGAAGTAATGTGGTCTTCCGATAAAATAGATTTAAAAAATTGATTTTGCTTAAAAAACGTAATGTTTTGTTACAGATTTGTATTTATTCCAAATAAATTAGTAAAACTCAAGTTAGTAAAATGCTATTCTATTGTTTAACTTTGCATTACTTTGCATAACAAATAAATATGTGCAGCGAGAATAAAATGTTAAATAACGAACAAAACACTTAAATATATGTATATTCGTGTAATAATATGCCCAAGTTTAAGAACAATGAGGAAGCATGTGCAACATTAAATGCTAAAATATACCTTGAAAACATTTTAAAATTCTCGAAAGTAAAAATACGTTTTAACAAATGCCGATTATTGTGTATTGGTATATTAGTGTTACGGCGGGCTACTAAACAAATGATTCCATAAATAATCGAAATCCGTCACCTAATAGCGGAAATATAAAGGGAAGGCCATAATATTAAAAAGTGCTATAATACTACCTTCTTTTCTATGTAACGTGACTCGTGGACGCGTTTGCATACTTCAAAAGTGAATCTTCGCGCTTTCTTCTCGCGCACTTCCATAGTTCTCGCTTCATCGCTTAACGCGTTTCCGCGCGCGCCTGCGCTGTTCGGAGCCGTAGCTCAAAATCGAAGGGGGAAATTTGGCCGATACGCAATATCGACGGGAGAAATAAGGAAGAGGTCGCATCGTCGAATAGCGTCGATGAAATTGTTCGCAAGTTGCTTGTTCAAGGGGAGTGGTAGTGCGACGGTTCTTACCTTTTCGCTTTGCGTATCCAGAGCCGAAGTGGCTTCGTCTAACAGCAAAACTCGAGGATTCCGAACGAGAGCGCGCGCGATCGCTATTCGTTGCTTCTGTCCTCCAGAGAGCTGAGTGCCCTTCGTTCCTAATCTCGTGTCGTAACCCTGAACACATATGACAAGACGAGATATTTATATTCGGTTCCTTTCGTACGAGAAGAGTAGGAAACGCGAGAGTTTTAACACTTTCGCTGCCGATCCCGTGCCAGTGCGTGATATGGCGTCAACGCTACAGAGTCAATCACGTGCCAGCGCGGGGTGTGGGGTGATGTATCAGTAGCCAGTCACGCGTTCGGCGGGGCACTAACTATCAACACATCCTCACGTGACCGGCAGCTAACGTGTTAAGTAAATATTACTTGAATGTGTGTAGCACTTTTTCGGCCCGGCAGTCAACGTGTTAAGAGACATAAAAAAATGTCATTATAAAAAATATCATTTAAATAAATTCATATACTTTATGATTGATTGGAAGTGTGTACGCGTGTGATACTAGTAATTTTATCACGTATTTCACACGATATCGTATAAAATATGTGATAAAATTGCTAGTATCATTTTCAGCACCAGATAAAATCTATGGCGTGAATTTATTTAAATTTCGCGGAAAGTATACGAGAAGCTTTCCCTCCGAATTGTCCCTTCCGTCACACAAATAGAAAATTATAATTATTTTCAGCGCCAAACCTATTTTATAGTTATATTTTATTATAATAAACATCAAATTATTATCACTGAAAGTACAAGATTATCTATAAGGAGAACATCTAAATATCTCATTTACTTTTAATGATATGAGGAATGTCGAGAGCATTTTAAATGGAAGGAGGAATACCGTGGAAAGAAAATTTCTTTACGGTCTTTTCGATTTTTTTAAAGTCCTCCATTTAAGCTTCCAGGTTATTTAGTACAGTAACACTTAGAAAAATAATTATCCTGGCTATTCTTGTGATTATTTTCTTAAATAAAACAAGGGTATGTTCGACGTCGAAAATAACTGTGATTTTCTATCGGCGCTAACTTTCGGCAGCGCAGAGCGACAACGACTTACCAGCGGTAACGAGGAGACGAAGCTGTGGATGTTAGATCTCTTGGCGGCCTCGATGATCTCGTCCATAGGCACTTGTCGATAATTGTCGCCGTAAGCGATGTTCTCGGCTATCGTCCTGTCGAAGAGCACCGGCTCCTGACCGACGACGCCGAGCTGCGACCTGAGCCTGGCTAACGAGACCGACGCGATGTCACGTCGGTCTAACGTCACGTCGCCGGACAAGGGGTCGTACAGCCGTTGCAACAGCTGAATGCAGGTCGACTTGCCGCAACCACTCTGACCCACCAAGGCTACCATCTGACCCGGCTTCACAATTAGATTCAGCCCTTTGAGCACCTGCACTTCCGGCCGCGTCGGGTACTGGAACTCGACCTTCGAGAATTGAATCATCCCGTCCGCTTTCTGCGAAGTAAAAACGCAAAGTGTTCCTGTTAACCGAACGGATACGTGCGTTAATCCCGGCGTTTTCACTCGTTTCCTCCCTCTCTTTCTCTCTTTTTCTTTCGTCCTGCGACGCGAGGTTTCTATGAGCGTCGTTATAAGGAAGGCGATGGGAAAAAACGAGCGAAGCAGAGAGTTCATTGTCGACGTCGCTCTAGTTTCTGTCTCTCTTAATCTTTTCTATTTTCTTCTCTCTTTCTCTCAGCTTCCTCCTCGGAGCAGTTGTAACGGATCGTTACGAGGCGCGCGCGCGCGCGCGTGCGATTAAATAAATCGTTATTCGGAGATATTTAACGAGAGTGTTACGTTTCATTTAATTTACTCGGAGAGTATTCTGAGAGACCGGCGCGTTGACACGGCATACGGCGGCGAGATCAGTCGAACTCGGTCCCGTGTTCCGCGCGTAATTAACGAGACGCCGCTCCGGCGCTGTGCTATCAAGCTGCTGTAAATTTCTAATGGATGTTATATCATTTGCACGGGGTATTTTGGCTAGCGTGTGCGCGCGCACGCCAAACGTGTTGACCGGTACAAACGAAACGGGAAAATCGCAGTTCGACGATTAAACTTGCCGGTAATCAGCAACGTTCGGGGCAAGGCGTCGGAGTAATCATTTGATTAACTTGCGCGTTTTCACCGCGGACGGACGACCACGCGTCACGGATCACTAAAATTGTTCGCGATCCAACGCGTCCACTGAGCACACCGCGCAGTTACGTAACTCGTTTGTTGAGCACACTGTGCATTCTCCGAGTTCCGTTAAAAATCCCGTTAATAACACCGACGGTATGCTCCAAAGATGCGGCGCGCTTCAGGAATACAGAATGCGCATTCTTGCGTAACGGATCCCGTTCGTCTTGCGATAAAGTCGTGTGTGTCGCAAGGTACGCGCGCGCGGAAAAGATCCTGCTGTTCGACTTAACGCGTTTAATTTCGTTTGTTCGACGATCTCGCCGGACTACACTTCTGTTACATTTTTTCGAGAGAGGAACGTGACGTGGGAATATCCGGCAATGAGACAAATCACGTTGAGGCATGATCCTCGTCGGCCAACCGCGCGCGCAATATAAATCACCGAGACTAATGATCGTACGATTCGAGCAACGAATTTAAATACCGTGCTCAATGTCGCGCAAATCTCGATTAACTTTGCAAGAAACTAATTAAAAGTTACGACTAATTACACATGCCGCGCGCTTTATCACGAGTCCGCATTCTTCGACGAATTTTCGGTTCTCTCTCGACGGTGGGAATTTAGTTGGATATCTCTCTCTCTCTCTCTCTCTCTCTCTCGTGACTACATTAACACTCGACACTATAAACATCTTGCCAGGACAGCTGCGATCTCGAGTCTCGCAAATGTTATTCGTTCGGCAGCCGTCGCGCTTGATATACAATGTATAATGGAGAGGCAGCGCGCAACAATGTCGGAAACACGCTCTACAGAAGGGGCTGCTTACACAGCATGCTTATACGCACGAAGTATATCTCGGGTAAACTCACCCAGCCGACGTCCTTCCCTTCCGATCCTGCCGGCGAGGTAATCTGCGGCATTCGGTCGAGCAGTCTGAAGATCCTGCCGGCTGAGATCTTGGCCATGTTGAAGTTGGGCGCGAACGCGAGCGCCTGGCCGAGCATCCACGAGCCGAAGATCAACGCTTCCGACACCTTGATGACGTTCTGATAGTCCAGGCCCTCTCGAGCCACTAAGTAACCGCCGTAATAGAGGCTCACGGCGTATCCCAAAAATGGCGCGGTCTGTCCGCACGAGAACACCAGACCCCTCAGCCTGTTCCTCACTCTGGTCGCTTTGGCGACGTGACCCAACTCCACGCAGTATTTATCGAAGAACGTATTCTCTTTGCCGAGGCTGGCGACCGTTCGTATGTTGGAGATCGCTTCGATGGCGATCCGGGTCGCCGCCTCCATCTTCTTCTTCTCCTGCATACCTTGGCCGCTCATGATCCTCGCTTCGAGGAACACCGCGCCGAGCACCAGCGGGATCGACACCACCGAGACCAACGTCATCTTCCACGTGTAGTATAAGGACAGTCCGATGCCGAGGACGAGAGTCGATATGGCTTGCAGGGTCGCGCCCACGCGAGTCCCGGTGGCACCTTGAACCGCCCCGGCGTCCGTCGAAAGACGTGCGCACAGGGCGCCCACACTGTTCGAGTCCTCATCATACCAGCCCATTTCCTGCTTCAGCATCGCGTTGAACGCCAGTTTCCTGATTCGCGTGGTCATACGTACGCCTGCCAAACCGAACATGTACATCTGCAGGAAAGTACCGAGGCCGGTGAACACGCCGACGACGATGAACATGATGGAGAAGTTGATAATCTCACTGCGAATTTCCACCTCGTCCTCGAGACCCAGCACCCTGTACACCTCGCCGAACAGTATGGCGAACGCCGGGAAGGACGCGCCTACCGTCGCTGCCGCAATAGAACCTGCGTATGTATGGAATCACAGAAAAGATAATATTAAAAAGATCATCATATTTGGGTGAAACAATAAGAATACTCGTGATGGAAACGGTAAATTGTCGGGACTTCGGATCGCTGTGTTAAAGTGAGGGAGACATTCTCGAGCGAGAAGGAAAGTTGGAACGAACGTTAGAAAAGATTCTCCGGTATATAGTCGTGAAGTGATTTTTATATCGAGAGAACAATATTTGGTAATTGTAACTATAACCGTAGTGAAAGAATTATAATCGGAAGAATGATTTTTCTAGTAAACGTTGCTACAGTATGAGTAATAATCATCTTACATGCGTATTGTTACTATTATAAAATACATTTAACGTCGAAATTAACGATAATTTTCCATCAGCTTCAACGTTGTAGAAGTTAATAATTTTGTTTCAAGCGAGTAGTTTTTAAAAATATTTTTCGTTAAATCTACAGCAATTTTACTTGCGTAAATCCACTTCACGATTATAGGACTTCATTCATTAGCGACAAATTACCGATTAGATTGTACGGCCATTCCGGCTTGTTCAGACCGAATATCCTCATGATGGGCGCATTATAAGGTTTCTCGTGCTCCTCCAATTCATTCTCCGAGATGTCGGACCTCTCAGTGAAAGAGAGCCGATGGGAATGCGCGGACAACGTCGAGAATTGTTTTTTCAGAGGCGGTTTCACCTTCATCTTCGGGGTGGATAACACCTTGTTGACGGCCGTCGCGACTTTGGCTAATAACACCACGAATAATGCGAGATTAACGATACAGTGAATAATTTTGAGCGAGGAATCCTCAGTTACGCTTTCGTTACGCACCTTTGGCGGTAGCGTTCGCGTCGGCGGCGACCAGGCTGTAATAGTGTTTCCCGAGCTCCAGCAATTCCTCGTGAGTTCCCTCCTCGACGACCCTACCGTCCTTGATAAATACGATTCTGTCGGCGTTCGTGATCGTGGAGAGCCTGTGAGTGACTATAATCGTCGTTCTACCCTTCGACGCGGCGTCGAGGGCTCTCTGCACGGTCGCCTCGCTGTGCAGGTCCAAAGCAGAAGTCGCCTCGTCCAGCAAAAGGATCGCCGGTTTCCTGACTAGAGCACGCGCGATCGCGATCCTCTGCTTTTGTCCACCCGACAGTTGAGAGCCTCTTTCGCCCACCGGGCTATCGTATCCCTAAAGTCAAGACGACGATTTCATTGTCCCCGTGTTGTCCACTGTGCGACCGGGTTAATATTGGGACGCGTAATCGCGGCAGGAGCGCATTATACCGCGCGAGGATGAGATTTCCGCGGATGAAAAGCGGAGAACAGGACTTCTCGACATTGTTTGTTAGCGGATGTATTTATTAAACCGCGCGTTGCGTATTATTCCTCGTCCTTGCAATTTCGATTTTAGGCAAATCAGGTGAATTTCGCTATCTGAAAATCCGCAGTTTCTCCGCGAGAGATCGCGCGAGAATCCAAGGATAACGCGCGAATTAAAGTAGTTGTGTCACAGAGTGATGTGATTTCAGTGGCACATCGAGGGGACCACTCGAAAATTTAGTATTTATCAAGCAAAACCTCAAACAACCGAACGAATGGCTCGCACGCCCGAGTTGAAACGTTTCGCGCCGATGTGATTTCTCGGTAATTCCCGGATGGAAATCCCTCTTCGGCTCTATCCCGCTTTTTTCCCCGGCAACAATTTTTTCCGCGTATCGCGCTTTCATTTAAAACCTGCAAGAATTGCATCGCTCGCGCTACGTGCGCTTGTAATCGCAGGTGTGAGCACGGCGGTGCCGGCTACGGGGGTATCGAGTCATCAATTGCCCGGCGGCAGTTTTCGAACGATTTGCGGTTTGAAATAACGGTTATTTAATCAAGGGAGAAACAACGTGTCACACCTGCGGTGCATACGCAACGCGCGGTTTAATAAATTCACGTGTGTCGCCGCGACACGTTCGTTGATAACGACGTCCGTAGATCCCCTCGGTGCATCGAGCTTGCGCGCGCCGAACGAGTCACCGGGTGGGAAAGGAAAAAAGAAAACATGTTTCAGACGCGAAAGAATTTCCCGCCAGTTAAGAATCCGCCGTTTCTCCGCGCGAAAATTCGAGCATCGGGACCGACGCATGATTTAAGGTAATTATATCGCAGAGTGCTATAATTTCGGTAACGCATCAAGGAGGCCACTCATAAATCTAGTATTTATCGAGCAAGATTACGTTCCTATATGTTTATTTAAATGATAAATGTTAATTTCAAACGAAATTGAAATAGACGTATAAATATAATATTACAGATACGAAAAATCAATTATTTATTATTTTTCTCATTAATGTTATTTTTACTCATTAGTTGATCTAATACAGATGCACAGATAATAGCGAAAGATATATGTGCATATATATATATATATATATATATACACACACACACATGTATTTCGAGTATCACCATAAGTTATTAGTTTTACACCGCTATATTTTCAAAACAAAATAGTCAATAATTCTGAAATTTTTGTATAATATCTCTATATTAGGGGAGACCGGATTAGTTGGCTAAAGAGGTAAATTTTTTATTATTATTTAAGGGGTAAATATTTTATTATATATAAATTAACTATTTCTGTTGTTCTTTAACAGGTTACAAAATCGAGCAAATAGGAATTTCATTACCATTTTCGACATATTTCACATTCCTGCTCGCTTGATTCGGTAACGTATAAGAAAACAACAGAAATAATCAATTAGCCAACTTATCCCTTTAAACAACTGGCTTCTTCCCTAGTCTTTAGTATCACAGTAGTTTTTCACTAAAATCCTAAATATGGTTTAAAAAATAATTGAAAATAAAAGTAAGAAAATAGGACAATAACCTCAAAAAATACGTATAAATAACGTTATCTTTAGTTGTAATTATCTCGACTTCCGAATGGTCAATCTACTTATAATGGGGGCGCCAATAATTAGGCCAAATCTGCATGCAGAGGAAGAATTAGCAAGGGAAGAATTACTAGCTAAACTATGGATAGCTAATGTCATTGCTACCGCAACTAAACTTTTTCGTTCGAACTAAGACGCTACAGTGAACAATATATAGCTGTACATGGAAAAAAATGTTGTTAAATTTACCAGACAATAAACAAACCAAACGCGTTTCGGTCGAAGGAAATAGAATTTCTGATCCTTATGGCCTAAATTCGGTTCTTATAACGGGAAATTCTGTTTCCTTCGACCAAAACCCGTTTGGTTTGTTCAATGTGTCTTGTAAATTCAAACTTTTCTTTCGAATACCTTGCATTTTGCTTCTAATAGTTAATGCAATTAAATTTATCAGCTGCGATAGCAACGACTAGCTGTCCCTATTTTAGCTGCCACAGCTAATTTTGGCTCCTATGGTTAATTTTTCTTCTACGTGTATATATATATAGCAAGCTTCAATAAATTCTTAACAAACTCATTCTGCGCTACAACCGCCTTAACAAATAACGCGATAATGCCGCATGCACATACGAACACGGGCGCGCGCTCTCGCCGACGTAGTCCGGAAATATTATCGCGACGATAGGTATACAGCGCGCATTCAATTACAGCACTGATAAACTTATATGCGGTTATATACGCGCGTACGCGTGAGCGCTTCACTTTTCCAATTGTGCGCGCACTGCACGGTCGAGTCGTAACGCGCGCAGATACAACCCACGGATAAATCGGCACGCGTGCAAACGCGACAGCGCGATCCAATGGGACCGTAGCGAATATCGAATTCACCGGCCGATAATCCGCTAATAAACGCCTAATCGTTGACACAGGCGTAATCTCGGATAATGTTATTTGGTCGTGCGCGCGCGTTTAACACCGCGTGTTTTATCGCCTGTTTGCGCGCGTACTGCGCGAATTGCCGGCCGCACCTGAGACTATTGTTAACACCAACGCGCGGCCGATGACAACGGTTATATCCGGTCGGGAAATTATCCTCGAAACGAGAAAGCCATCAGCGCGACCATCATCGCGGCCGGCCAGAAGAAGCTAGCGCGCGTTATAATAATCGCTTTATCCCGTCATGTCGGCCGCCGGACGTTTAATCTCTCTCGCGTTGTCTTCGTCTTCGTGGAGACCGCCGCCGAACTTACGCGGTTTTCAACGCGGAAACTCTCCTTCGAAACTCGAACGAAATCGTACAGTTTCTCCCAATGATCGACCGTTTCTTCGTTCGTGCGCGTTATTTCATCGGAATACCAAAATCACTCGTACTTAAGCGTACTCCCGCGGTGAAGTTTAAGCGTTCATCGTTGCGCGTGACTTCGTACAACAATGGTTATTCCTCCCCCTCCCCTTTTCTTCTTCCTCCCTCCGGCGCGCATTGGTAACCGTCTCGCGACTAGTTCGAAGTAATCAAGATACGCGACGCCGATCGCAAGAAGGAGAGAGAATGTGAGGGATGGTTTCCCATGACAAGGTAGCGAGAGAAAGAGAGACCGATCGAACAATATCTTCGTTGGGTTTTCAATCACACCGACGGTGACACGCCGGCGTATCCGCCGTCTTTGTGGCTCTTTTGTTGAAACTGGCTGAATCAATCGAACTCGCGCCTAGCGCGAGCAAAAGGACGAGGCATAATTCCGGGCGGGCAAAGGGCGCGGCTGGAATACGAGAAAAGGTTCTCGGGTGGCGGCGGCGGCGGTACTCACCTCCGGCAGTTTGCTGATGAAGTCGTGAGCGTTCGCTTCCTTCGCGGCTTTGATCATCTCCTCCTCGGTAACGCTGTCATTTCCGTAGCGGATGTTCTCCCGTATCGTCGTGTCAAAGAGCACAGGTTCCTGACCGACCACGCCAATGTGCGAGCGCAGCCACTGAACGTTCAGCTTCGACACGTCGATGCCGTCCAGAAGGACCTGCGAGGAAAAATACGGAGACCCATGGAGATTGTCTCTCGCGCGCGCGCTGGTACACGCTCACACAGAGAGGCGCACACGCGCCGCACTAAAGACCTATCCAGACAAACTCGCGTACGCAGTAAAACATTGTCTGTTAGAAACGGCCCGCTGAAATTTTTGTGTGTCCTTGACATGGGGAATACATTTAAAAAATACGCAAATATATGTTGTTAAATTAATATAAAATGTTTTACCGTTTAGTCGCATAATGCATATACATCAGGAAATTGACCAATCATGCGTCTGATACAGAAGATCTCTTTTCTGCACAGATCGTGAGTGGCTGATTTTTTTATGCGTATACAGTAAAAAATATTTTGTATTTGTGTTAAAATCGATCCTTGTTAAAATTTTCATGTTACATTTTAACAACACCCGCGTGTTAATTTAACATATTGGGTTTATGTTATCTCAATATTTTATGTTGAATTGATATTCACCGCGTGTAAGTATTAAAATAACACATTTTATACTTTGGTGTCGATTAACATATCGTGGATGTTAATTTTGTATTAATTTTCGACGTAACATTTCTGTTACTTTTCAACATATTCATCTCATGTTAAATTAGCACAAAAATTTGTGCGAACCGCTTGGAACATGTGTAATGTGTTAAATTTAACTCGGTATTTTTTACTGTCCATGCAATATGCGGTAATGCAAGTTTGTCCGAATAAAACTTAACGCGCGCGTCCAGCGCGAGACGAGAATCGATAGTCGAGAGGGACGATAACTGATGCGCAAGAGCGACGTTTGTACGAAAGTAGACGTCGCATTAATTAACGTAACTCCCCTAAGCGAGATAATACGTAATTATTGTTGTATCTGCACGTGCAGCGGGAAACTTCACTTTGTATCGCAGCGGCGGAGTCTTGTGATATCGCATAGCATAGCTGGGAAAGTTTACAAGTTTATCGAACACGAACGCGGGCGTGATGTGTTTGTTGGTAGGGACACGATAAAGTCCAGAATGTACAAACCATAAAACCGTTTATTGCATGAGTATACAGCGCGCCGCGTTAATTCCGTTCCCGCGACCACTTGGTTGTCGTAAAAATCGCGCTCTAGCGTTAACAATAAAATTGCAGCGACGCCCTTCACCACGGCAGGCGCGCTCGTGTTTGATTCCAGTCGGGTAGCCGGTTAATTTAGCGACTTATCGATTCTTCTCGCGGCGAGCGGAAAGAGCTCTGTCCGTCCGCCTATTCTTCGTCGCGAATTTTCTCCGTTGTGAAAATATAAACGGGATAAGTGGGCCGATATCGAGCGATAAAATGACTTGGTAGGGGGTTCCCTAGCTACCTACCTACATCTATCTACCTACCTACCTATCCATTTACCTACCTACCTTCCTACCAATCTATCTACCTATCTACAGACGACGGAAAATATAATATCGCGGCTGATGGCCGTAAAACAATTATTTTCTGAATAACGCCAAGTAAATTACCATAGCGCGCAGCGCGCGGCCATTTATTCCTCGTCGTGTCACCGTAATTTCACGAGGGATAAAAACGTCACTCGAACATTTATGACGCTGTACACGCGGTTATTAACTTTGCTGCCTGCGTAACAACACGTATCGCACTGCAGGAGCGCGCGTGCGCGTGAACGCTATGTCGCTGAGCGTTGTTGCTTTAAAAAGAAATTGTATAAATCGGCCTCGTAAATCGTGCCAGCTGAGGGAAGACGGGATTGTGCCTGGTTGCTTGAAAGCCGACGCGTTTCGTTTCGCGCGTCTCGCCGTGCTCGTCGAGACGAATGATCTCGGACGGCGTTTGCGAAGCAAGTCACCTCTCACCTGGCCTCCGAGAGGATCGTAAAGCCGCTGGATGAGCTGCAGACAGGTGGATTTGCCGCAGCCGGATCCGCCGACGAGCGCCACCGTTTCGCCGCGATTGATCTTCAAACTCAACCCATACAACACTTCCACATCTTTACGTGCCGGATAACGGAATTCGACGTTCTTAAATTCGATGTCGCCCTGGACGGACTGCCGCTTCTCGCCCTCGCTGCTCAGAGTGTCGATCGTCGGCACGCGGTCGAGCACCTGGAAAACTGCGGCGGCCGAACCCCTCGCCACCGCGAACGCCTCGAGATGCGGCAAAGTCATACCTATAGTTAAAAGAAAAGTCTTTTTTCATTTTTCATTTTTCCGCGAAAAAGAATGGAAAAAATCCGTAGAAAATGGGAAAAAAACGTTTCTTTTTCACGTTTTTCTACGCGGAAACACGAAAAAGACCGCGAGAAAATTGAAAAAAAAACTGGTTTTTTCCGAGCTTTTAAAACTATGGCCATACCCATGTTTTGTGCGCCGGTTAATACGCCGAAGAAAACAATCACCAATACCGCCGGTGTGTACTCTTTGACGTCCTTCGGCCTGTCATCCAAAATTAATTGCAGACCATACCTGTGTGGCACAAAAGGCGAATTCTATTTTTGCGGTGTTGATCGCAAATATAACAATTAAAATCAAAACTTAGCTCTAATTTTCATCATATAGTAAACAATAATCGAAAGAGAATTTGATATTTCAGGCTTTCGTGGTAATAAAAAGAAACGTCTTCAAAATCATGTTTTCAAAGCTAATTTTTTATATTGAGAATGGTGTATGTAGCAGTCCTGTAAGAGTTTATGAATAAGACATGTTTTAATTTCCTGTTGCAAGATAAAGACTATTTCTATTCTTCCGTTGTAACCTTCTTTATTTCGAAGCCGTTGAAAGACGCCTAATAATATAACGTTTGAAAAAAACTTTAGCTCTTCTGACACTATGAAATATAAAAATAACAAGTAAAAATAGTAAAAATATATTCTTGTGTTTTATTTTCACACCTCTCTCATACTATTAATTTACAAAAATTAAAGTATAGCCTATATTTCTCGAGCCATAATTAAATAATTTTTTCTATTGTTATTTTTTTCTGTTTCGATACATAAACATAAATGGAAAAAAATTAAAATTCAGAAAGGATACAATTTATGATACGAAATTTGTTGATCAGTGTTATTTTGTCTCTCTTGTCTCTCTTTCTCACGTCCCGAGATTCATCAGTTATGTTATCACGTCATCCGCGCTCGCGTCACAGCTCTTTGTTGCGAAGATAATGACACTCGATCAATGTCGAGAGGAATTTTTTTCAAGGATAGAACGAGATTCTCGATTAGTACACGCACGATTTCATGCGTTCGAATTTAGTTATCATCGAAACGCGAATTAACCGTTCGGCGAAGGGACGCGTACCAGAACGCCAAAGCGTAGCTGAAGTATATGATGAGCCACATCACTCCGCCGCCGACTCCCGACCACATCCCCCTTCTGATCCCGGTTTTTTCTGCGGGTATGAGTTTTTCCGTGTATCTCTCCACCTCCTTCTGCTCGCCGTTAAAAGCCACCACGGTCCGAATGGCGCCGAGGACCTCCTCGGCGACGCTGCCGGCCTGTCCGTAAGCGGCCAGTTCCAAGGCCGACAAAGAACTTTGTACTTTAGCGACGACGGCTGTGGCGATTACGATGGTCGGTGCGCAGCTTAACACGACCAGAGTTAATTTCCAGCCATAAACGAACGAGATGACGATCGAGGCCGTGAAGGAGCTGACCAGATTAATGAAAATACCTAACTTTTCCCCCATGCCATCCTTCATTTTATCCAGATCCCTGCAAGCATCGAGAACATTTCTCATTTTGTGCGCATTCGTTCGATCGACGAAATTGTACAAAAAGAACTTCGACCGAATACAAAGATCTATACTCATCAGATTGCAACGCACAGCTCGAAGTCCCGACTATATTAACAGCGATGGACGTTTATTGGTCATCAATATCAACTTTATCCTTATCTTGCGTTTTTACGGTAAATCAGCCGTGAGATTAGTCATTTTTATGTAACATCAGCTATAGTCAATATAGATATATTGTTCGATACGGATTACTCGGAACAGAATGATACTCGCGGAAGGAATTTCTTTGTCACTGGACGATAAGTGGAAAGCCGCGTATGATATCGCACTTTATCGGGCGAGACTTTAAAAGTTTATTCTGAGTGAAACTATAAATCACACTTCTGGCACATAGAAGCGTAGGATTCTACATATGCACTCCACAAAGGAAAGGAAATCCCAATTTCGGCATAATACGATTTGTTTGATGTGTTTGTACATCGAGAGCCTATTTTTCTGCAGATTGCTAAGATTACTATACACAATAAAAGGTATTCTAAGGTGGGTTACAAAACTATTTTATTTATTAAATAATTAAGTGATTGATGAAAAGTTATGAAATTTCAGAATTCTATCTTTTATACAAGTAGGATATCGATCTAAAAAATAGAAACACAAATTGAATGACCGCTCGGTACTTCTAGCGTTAAGAATATATATGATGGTAAACGAAATGTATGCGTGAGAAAAATAGTTTGTCCGCTCAAACAGGTCTTTGGCTCCGCTATGCGGCGCAGAGAGGACGCAAGCGGCGAAAGATGGGACCACGAGCGTTAGTTCGAGACAAAAATGAACATTCCGACGATCCGCGCGACAGTGCTAATAACTTAATACGAGTGCTCGTTCAATTATTATACGACGTAATACGAGCGGGAGCAGAGACAACGCGGGAACAGGCTTTTCGAGTTTCACGAACGCCCACCTGTTGATGAACACGCCGGTTCTCGCCTCTTGAACTTTGCTCCGCGCTCTTCCCCCACATCCGCTATGTATACATCGGTAGTCTCGAAAATCGAAGGTACGACAACCCCGTTTGAGGGACGCACCGGCGTGTGAGGTTACAGATTATTGTCCCGCGGCCGAAATAATTTCGCGCTAATGAGAGAGGGAGAGATACAGGTAGTACCGAATCATCGGACTCAATGATTTCGATTGTATCTTCACTCGACGTCGGCGAGATTCGTTTTTCCCCGGGTATGCACGGTAAAAATCTTTCGTACTTGTGTTAAAATCGGTCCTTGTTAAAGTTTTCGTGTTAAATTTTTAATATCCGTGTGTTAATTTAACATATTGTGCTTATGTTATCTCAGTATGTTTTGCGTTGAGTCGATATTCAATTCAAGTGTAGTAAATGCAAATGTTAATAATATTTTAAGTATTAAACAACACATTTTATATTTCAGTGTTGATTAACATATTATAGATATTAATTTTGTGTTAATTCGACATAATTTTTAAATAAATTGTTTGTATTACTTCTTAACATGTTCAATTTGTGTTAAATTAACGCAAAAATTTGCGTGGACCGTTTGGGACGTGTGAAAATATGTTAAATTTAACTCACGATTTTTCACCGCGTATTGAACAAACGAGAAGTCCGCGCGATTCTGATATTTATCTCGTTATATATTCGCAAACGAGCCAGAGATTATTAACTTCGATCCCGCAAATTTTTCACCTACAAAATCTCATGAATTTCCTTTAGCGACTCGATATTGTTAACCAGTGTGATTGATTAAATGATTGCATCGCGCTATCATTCTCGTCCATGAATGGCACGTAAGCGATTAAAATTGCCTGTCATCGTGGGGATTTTCGATCAAGATGATCTTATCAAGGATGTATCGAAATTGAAAGATTCGCGGTGATACACGCGGCGATGCGTACGTAATATTGCGCTGCAGAGGAAAAGCTACTCACTCGGTGATCCTGCTGGCGAAATTTGTAGACGTGTTCGTGTCATACCACGTCATGTCCTGCCTAAGCACGGCTCGCAGGAACATTTTGCGCACGCGAGTGATCTGTCGCGTGGCGGCGAGATTGAGCAAGTCGATCGCGATTATCGCGAGGACGAACTGGATTAGTGACAGCAACGAGAAAGCGATGCCAAATGCTGCCGCATCTTCATAGAGAGTGTTCATCCTTTCTTCTCTTGTTGCGTCAGGTGGCCTGAAAATGGCAAAACTACGTGTTTTCCTTGCTCTGACAGTCCCACGCTTGGCGTTGTGCGGGAAAACCCACTTTCGAAATCCGATACGCACGACCACGCGTTTCTTTTGCTCGTCGCAACGTCGCAAGATGCGAGCACTTACACGGAACGAGCGTTAGTTTCCGAATGCGAAAAACTGCTGAGAAAAATATCCGATCATATCCAATCAGATAATCTAATTAAAAAATAACAAACGGATATATCCGATCAAATGCAATACCCGCTCATTTCGTCATTTTATTCAATGAAGTCATGCCTTTAATAAAAATTATGACGGATATACAAAGGGCGACCACTTTACCAATGAAATTACGTAACTAACGTATCAATAATTGCATTGACAACTTTATCGAATACTTCATCGGATCAAGGTATCCATCACTTGATCGAACAATAATAAAAGCAATCGGATACATCATTTAATCGGTTTATCCGATGGAGATTTTTCTCAGTTACGTGATACTTACAGAACTTTTCCGCCTCCGAACCACTTCAATATGAGAGTCGGCGTGCTCGTGTGATTGGCCTTATTACGATCCACTAGCAGCGTGCTAAATTCACCGTACTGAATCGTGGCAATTGGTAAACATAGACCTACTAAGCCGCCTACGAAGAGGCCAGTAATGACCAACATCAGCTCGCCACATGTCGCGTATCGAAACTGAGAAATTTGCGAAACAATAATATATCAATACGTGTGCAAGAGATTTTTATTTGTGTTTAGCGATCATTCATTATAACAACGCGAGGTACTCAATGCGAGAACGCGTATTTGATTGACAATTGTCTAAAACAGATTAATCGGGGATGCCATCGCGAGCGGGCCTAAATTGTAAAACGATCAGATAAATAAAAAAAAGTCGTCGTTTGAGTTTCTAAAAATGATAAAAGTGTCAAAGTAATTATTTACACACAAAAATATTATTCAACCGAATCTTTCGGTCTTCGTGAAGGAAAACCTCTTACATGGAAAAAAGAACTCTGTCCTTGCAACTGAACTTGGGTCAGATGAAAACTCAATAACAAGAAATGATAACTCAACGCGTGACAAGAAATGATATCTCTGTTACATCGACTAAGAATGTTCGTATATACATTTAGCTGCATTAAAATTCGATTGAGACAATTAAAAACAATCGACTGGGTAGAAACGTCCTATAAGGATCTTTCCGTTCCTACAATCGTATTTTCGCCTGGCAACGGAAAATTCAGTGACACCAACGAAATTGCACTTTCCACGTAGATGGGCGTATAAATATTTGAAAAAAAAAACTTTTAATACCATCGAGAACAACGAGAAATATCGATGAACGTATGAATGGAAAATTCAGTTACATCAGCGGAATTGTTTTTTTCGTGTACATTTAATGTTACATTTAATATTATATTTAATATCGCGCAAGTGCTATTATCATGCTACGCGATCCTCAAATAACGTGACCCTATCGTAGTTGTCACGAAATGTTTTTTGGAAATTATCGAGGTAATTCGCACTCTCTACGTGTAGAAATACAAGAAAGAATATAATTTATCATATTAGAGTAAGGCGTTTGAAAGTTTCACGAACATATTTCCGAGTGATTCAGCAGTGCGCCGCGCGGGCTCGCGCACGTTTTTGAATGATTCAGCAGCGCGAATTCGCGCTTTCCGGAAGATTTAACTTGCAAAATTAATATCCCAACTAACAATGATTAACGAGCGACCGCGCGGACCTACGCAAGAACAATCATAATTGAACCGAGGAAACGTATTCGAATTTACGTCGTCGCGAAAAAAAATATCGCCCGCGGTCCGCTCTCGTTTGCGGAAGGGCGAAAGGAATCGCGGTTTCTATCGAGAGATATAACGCGGAAAATTATTCGAAACGTGTCCCGTGCTATGAGTCGTTAACTGTCATCTATCATACGGGAGCGCATCGTTAATCACTGTCTCGCAATTCGAGAATGCCGGGCGGTTGGCACGATCGAGAGAAAAGTAACATCCGTAACGGTTTCACCGGCGCGGCGACGAATCGCTTTAACCCCCCCCCCCCCCCCTCCCTCGGAATGCATGCTCCATTTCGTTTAGAGCGGCGTCGTCGCGGAAAAGGCACTCATAGGGTGTCCCAGATCCTCCGGCCCAGGTCGTTTTATTGGCTTCTTTGCAGTTAGCTTCTTAATAGAAACACTGAGGCGCCTCTTTCGAGTCGACGGCCTCTTTGAGTCGCGAGTGAAGATCGGGATTCGAAACACGGTACAGGGGCTACCCCGCTCTCGTCCACGAGCTTCTAAACGCGAAAAAGAACGAGGAGAATATAACTCGGCACTGGGACACCCTGTGTGCTCTCGAGGTACCTCGAGTGTATCGCCTTCCGCGATACGGAGGAGGCGCGCCGTCACGCTTGAAATTCTCTCGAAGACGCCTCCCCCCCCACCCCCTGTAAATTATTCGCTTGAAAAACTCACGAGTTTGTAGTAAGGCACCGGTGGCGGCGATGGCGACTGCGAGGCCGATTTGTTGTCCTCCTCTTTTGTTTGCGGTGGCACGAATTCCCTGCGGACACAAAGCGCACAGGTCGAGCATTAATTAAAATTCCTGCCGTTAAGGTTCGAACATTCAACGGTGCGATCTAACCGGTGCGCTTGTCCGCGCGGCCCGCTCGAATCGCGAATCGTAGTTTTTAACCGGGCTGGCGAGACATCCCCTCCTCCCTTATGTAGTGAAAAATTTTGTGTTAAATTTAACATATTTCACACATGTTTCAAACAGTCCACACAAATTTTCGTGCTAATTTAACGAATATGTTGAAAAGTAACACAAATATTATGTCAATAATGAACACAAAATTAATATTCATAATATGTTAATCAGCACTGAAGGATAAAATGTGTTCTCTTAATATTAACAAGTGTTATTTTAACATTTACACATGTCGAATATCGACCCACAATATTGACAATAACAACGCAAAATATTGAGATAACACAAACGCAACATGTTAAATTGACACACGGGTGCGTTGAAAAATTTGACATAAAATTTTAACAAGGACCGATTTTAACATAAGCACAAAATGTGTTTTACAGCGTACGCGCCAGCGCTTTGTTACGCTAAACGTAGCGCAGAATCTTCCTCGTCGAACGAAGCGACGAGAACTCAAAGCACTTCTCGCGATTTTTTACGAAGGGACCTAAGGGGATGTGTTCGCCACTCGAAGGGTTAAGAACCACCTCGCGCTGGAGGCTACTTCATGGCGTTCGGAATCGCGCGCGGCCGGCTACAAAGGAATAGAGCGATAAACGAGCGACATAGTCGCCTTTACGAAGCAGGTAAAGGGAACGGAGGAGTTACGGCGCCTCGAAGCAGCCTCGTAAAAAAAGCATGCGTTTGCCCCGAACGAAACCGTATACAGCCTGTAAAAGTTTTACGCGGCTTCCCGCGCTCCGTCAGTATCGAGACGTTAATAAGCCGGCGGGCGGCAACGATCCATTATCCAGTGGCGCTATTGTCTCGTATTTTATTTGTCTCGAGATATACATCATAATCTGTAACAAGCTCATTCGTACATCGCTTTGCCATTTCCTTGCAGCATGTACTCGGCTTCATGTTTATCCTTCTCCTTGTCTTGTTGTGTGTCTGAAATAAGACATACGAAGGTACCGTACACACAAATCACAATAAAATCTCTGAACAACTGCCGAGCGCAACGGGTGTCGTAAATAATCTATCGCGACTCGTTCTCGATTTTAGCAGATATCACGCGCGATTTGGCTCATCTCAAGCGTGAGCTCGAGTATCGACGATACACCGAGATTAAAACGTCCATCGTTACGTCGCCAAGCGCTTCTATGCGCAGTAGAGGAAGTGTGGGTGATACCATGGAATACTACGATTTCTAGCCTGTTAGGTGTCGCAACTTAGCGGGTAGCAGTGGAATTATTAGCTGCTGTTGATCTTTAATCTGGCCTACAAAGCGGCAGTCTAGTACGAAATTGTGTGCAGTGTGTACGTCCAACTTTAGATTTTCTGTGTCTCGCTACTCATCGGGTGATTTTTTAAACTTTTATTTAACAGCCAATCTATTTCACAGATTCTTAATTGCCTTTTTTTACATGTAAAACTAAGATGTAATTTTAATGTAGGCTATACTGCAGATATTATATAATGTACATTTTCATTATGTACGATAAAAAGATAAAAATAATAATGTCGGGTATTACGGAGTAGTCCATATTCCTCGTAACTTTTTATATATAAGTATTGTAAGTTATATTCTATTATATCTTTCTTTCAGGATGCCAAAGAAACGTGTAGATGACGTCGTTAAAAAACGTATAAATAATAAAATGAAACTAATATGATAATATGTTACATATATTTGTACGCCATTATAATATTATTATAACAAAGTATAAAAATATAAGTTTATAATAGATGATGATATAATAAATATATAATAATTATTATAGACTATTCGACCAATATTAATATTCATTGAAGTACGAGAAAAGTTACTTTTTTGCAAGATAAATCAGATATTCCGTTTTGCCCGACTTATTCCATATTAACCTTCCAAAATCCTAACCTTTTACCCTCGAGAAAATTAATAAATTCACTATAGACAAACGAAGTCCGTTAGAGAAACATATTATAAAAAATATTTAGTATTACAACTCAGGAAAAACTAATTTCAATTATCTTTAATAGTTTTCGATTTATCTTAAGAAAACCTTGGAGTATTCCATAATACTAGCATTTCTTTTACGCCATGTTGCGTATTGTATGTCTACGTGGCTGGATTGTTATACTTTCCATTAAAGAGAATGGTAACGATTTTGGAGCGCATGGTGACCGACCAGTCCGGTGGATCGTAATTGACCCGACTGCCGATTCCACCGTCTCGGGGAAATTATTCGGCAAATGGCACGGCGGAGTTGCGATTTGCCGGAAATCGTAAATCGAATGTTGGGACCTTCGTAAATCGGCAATTTAAAGATCAACGAGGACGTACGGAGCTTCCGGTAACTCAGCGAGCGCCCGGCAAAAACGGGATCTACGGGAAGTTTCGACGTCGTCGCAAAGCCCAGAGCCCGCAGAGTAGTCCTGGATGAGAGACTTTGGCGAAAGTCGGCCGGCATCTCTCCGCGGGGGCTCCATTAGCGGCGTAATTGCTGTTAGAAACTCCTCCGACAAATCTACGATCGACGTGGAATATAGGAAGCTTTGCCACCTGAAGTAATAACAGTGCCGTAGCGCTCGAACGCGACGGGTACAGTCATCCTCGTGGAAAATTCGCCGACGACGAGCGATTACGCGCGAAATCGTGAGAAATCCTGTCGCGCTTGATGGGTACGGGAAATTTTACAAGCGAATCCCTTATCATTTTTCCGAGAGACCGAATTACGTCTGTTGTCGATCGAAACGTCTGGCGTTCATCGATATTTCTCATTGTTCTCGATGGAATTTATATAAAGCTTCTTTAAATATTCCCGCGCACACCTACGCGGAAAAAATAATTCCGTTGGTGTGGCTGAATTTTCTGTTGCCTATAAACCAGACGAAAACACGGTTGTAAAAACAGAGAGATTCCAGTAAAAGGTTCCTACTCAATATTGCCCCCAGTTATCTCAACCAGGTCTTAACGCAAATGAATGCACACACGAATCTTCTTAGTCACTTAATGACAAAAAATAATGTCTTTATTATACTGTCAATCATGTATCATTAAAGTTGGAGGTATACGTTAAAATAAAAACCCTACGTAATTATGAAGGATATTTTGAGATTAATACCTTGAATTTGGAGATCTACTGTCGCGTAGTGTCCAAAAATTTGGAGGTTCTATCACAAAATATTTCCAAATTCGAAGTATTAACTAAATGTCCCTCATATTACGCGTAGGGTTTTTATTTCAATAAATACCTCGAACTTTGGTGATTCATGATTAACAGTGTAACAAGACACCGTTTCTTATCACTCAGTTTTCATCTGGTTCCTGTTCAATTAGGGGAACTGAGATATTTTTCGTGTATAATTACATTTAGATTTTAATTAAGTCTTCTTCTACCGTGATTTAATATGACATAATATTTTCGCTTTTTCAATCTTTAACACGAGGGCTTCTCAGAAGATATAAGACATAATCAGATTATTATCGCGTTATATTCACAGAAGAGTATGTCCCCTCTTGCAAGTACTTTATAATCTTGCGCGGACAAATGAATATCTTGACAATACACACGCAAGATACTATGTGCATGTCTGGTTCGCAACTCCGATTCCGACGTGGTTTCCTACAGCACTGCACGGCCCCCTATATTTTACAGGACGTCGTTCTGTAACCGATCGCCTCCCCGGGAAACTTTCTTAGTCGCGACTCTCGAGAAGGTAGCAGAACGAATGCCAGTCCTCTCGCAGAATTTCAAGTGAGACATTTAGTACCTCTTAATACATTTACTTGGCAAACCGTAAGTTAATTGAATAATTCGTGGACTACTTTTATCGCGGAGTTCAAATGAGATCCAACCCCTCACGGAAGTCGCACTCGTTGGATATATTAGTCCATTCCTTCGCAAATGTGGATGGTAAAACTGCTAGTATCAATGAAAACTTTTCCCTACGCGATGTCGTTATCCTAGAAGTATACGGTTGGCTGTTCGCACTGAATGCGAAGTTTACGTAACTAAAGTTAACTTTAAAGAAAATCATTCTGGTGTACCATAATTCAATTGTCATTTACATGGCCGTAATGGAAAGTATAATAATCCAGGATACTTTACATGCGTTCCTAAATCTGAAAATAATTCCAAATGTCCGTCCAAAGTGTCACGCAAAATGACATTTATTTTATGCCGTAATGCATTCCTTACTTATCAACAATAATTACTCAATGTTCTGACTGATATCCGATCTTGATTGAGATCGCATTTTTTTCATATCGGAGAATCATAAACGTTATTATGATATTGCGATTGATAATCAGACACATTCTTACAGTTAGATACAGGCAGTCATGTTGATAACTTGATATTACACTAATCGCGATTAGGTCAAGTAATCGAGATTATATACACGTGTGCAAACATTGTAGCCGGCAGACACACAAAGCCAAAGACTGGTTCCGTTATAAGCCACCTGACTCAAGTCACTCGAAGCGATTCATATCACGCGCTATGCAAATCGAATGACACTTTATCGGGTTTTAATGGTTGGAAGTCGTGAGAAAATTCGGTTCTCACGATTAATTTCTCGAATATTTTCGTAACAATTCAATAACACTTTTATCCTTCCTCCCGTTTATATTAAAGACAACTGTACGTATAGTTGAGGAGAAAAAGCGAATCGTTGTTAAAAGCTCGTTCAAACCCAGTTAAGTTAATATTACAATCGCATATCCTCTTCATAGAACAACACAGCGAGACTCATTGTAAAGCTACACGAGAGAAAAGTTTTATTGAATTTATCAAACAGTGAACGAATAAGACGCGTTTTAATTGAAGGGAACAGAATTTCTAGTTCTTATTCTAGACCCGAATTCGGTTCTTACAACTAGAAATTTTGTCCCCTTCAATCAAAACGGCTAGGTTCGTTTCACTATCTGGTAAGTTCAGCCAAACTTTTCTTCCGTGTAATAATCGTCGAACAAGCGAACACGAACACACTCGGATGACATTAATACTTACACCTCGATAGGATCTTTGTGTGGGGGTGACAATTTGATTTGAAGGTCACCATTGGAGTATCCTGAGACGCCTCGCGGGGGCTCGTGGACCACGGGTAAACTCGCTGCGTCATCGCGCATTCTCAGTTAAAAACTCTGCGAACATACAAAGAAGAAGCGAACAATCGCATCATTACGCGATATTTCAAGTCCGTGAATTAACTGGGGACGCAAAACTCTCAACTCTCAATTCCTTCCCCGCTAACCTCTAATTAATTTAGCACATCGCTCAACGTGTACTTTTTTCACGTCCCACATCGGCGTCGTTCACGAACAACGCTTCGTTCGCACATCTCGCAACTTTGCGAGTACGACGGCACACAGACGACGAAGAGACGAACTTTTCGCCGTCGGAGAAAATGAGCAACTCGCACTCGCCCGGGAACCGGTCGCGCCGCACTCGCAATTAGTCATGCTACAGCGCAAATAGCGCCCCTATTTACCCTCACCATTATCCACCATATCATATGTTTGCGCATCGAAACACCCAATCTAAACAATGATTAGACACCGCAGTAGCCGCGTTAATTAATCGACCGGCCATTGCAGCCTGCATTAATAATGACGAAAATTCAGTCCGCGCTCCACCCTATTAATGGTATCTTGTTCCCCGTCGCTCGGTTCTCGGGCCGTAAGAGCAAAACGTCGATTCGCTTTCCTCCCTTCGATACGTCGAATAAAGCGAAACTTTATCCTTCCGACGGATCGACGACTTTTCCGATATGCAAATGCGATATCGGGTTTTCGTGCTGTTAAGAGGAAACGGACGGCGGTGGTGACGCGCGGCCGGCGTAGCAAAAGCGGATCGGCCGACCGGGAGCGACGTTAAAGCCTCGAGCCGAGGGCTTTCAAGATCGCGGTATAAAAAGCGACCGACGAATAAGACTTCGTTAGGCCGCTGAAAAAAAAAGTATTGACGAAGGGGCGATTCACGCGGCCGTTCCTCGTCGGTTCGTGAGATCGACCCACCGCGTCCGATCACACGGACACGCGACACGTCGTGTGTGAGATCGACGATTGCGGAGCTCTTCTCTCCGCCGACAATGTCCTTCCTGCGCCGTCGAATATGCGCGAATTTCGTCTCCGCGCTGGAGTTTTGCTACTGGAGATTCTCGTGCACGCGGGCGCTTGGAAAAATGCGGGATTCGCACTTTCACTCCCGCTCGAAGCGTGGCAAATCCAAATCCAGCCTGCTTCCGCCGGAAGAAAAACGTCTGAAGAGAACGTCGTCTCGGGGAAACCGCGGTGTCTCGCGAACGTCTCTCGGCGATGTCCCTTGAACATCCCTCCGTCGTTCTACGTGCAGCGCGTTGCCGCGTAATCCCCTCGACGTTTCGCGCAGTTTAATCGCGATCGCCGAGCGGCGGCGAGAACTTCGTATCTTTTGGGATATCCCGATGGCGAGGTGGAACAAGGCGAGCGGGACCGTTCGCGTAGCCGTTCGCGCGAAGCCGAACCGACGTGACATTCATTATCACGAGATTTATCTCTCCGTCTCCAATTAGTGACGTCTCCTCATCGGGTGTCTCTCGTCGAATTCATAGTCTAAATCGCTCCGGATGAAATCTCGGATCTTCTCTTCGTCCTCCTTGTTTCTAGAAGACGCGACACCTCGCCTCCGTCTCTCGGTGTCTCGTTAGTGCCGTATCATCATATCGTTATCGATTCCGCGCGACTCTCCGGTTCCCGCGAACGCGGAACGAAGCGCGGATAAACGGCGGCTCCGACACTGCTCGAAAATTAATCGTCGAGTCGCGCGCGGTAAAAGGGGAGCTTCGTTCTTGCCTCTTTAACTAACGAAGCCACCGTGTCCCATCCGATATTGAAACGTCGCGGATATTAAGTGTTCGCGAAAGAGAGCGAATGAGAGAGGGGGAGAGAGAGAGAAAGGGAGAGAAGTAGGCAGCGCCACGCACTACGCCAGTTTCAGATTATTCTATTTCACGGTAGGATTTTCCGATTTCATTTGTCCCGCCGGCCTTCAATAAGCCGTCTACGCTCACGACCCGTTTGCCTTCGAACAAACGAACGAACGAACGAACGAACGAAGGAACGAGCGAACGAACGGAGCTTTTTTCCCGCTGCTGAAACTGACTCGGGAGAGTTTATAAAATTTTCCCCTCGTTCCAGTTGATCTAACCCACGCCGACTTATCGGCTTGGACGCGATAAATTGTCTCCCTTGTGCAATCCGCCCTCCGTTCCGCCCTGTCTCGTGCCGTTCCGCTATCGCTTTGCGAGAGCGTCGCAACCCGTTCAGCGATTTTCAAATACGTATTCGCGATCGCCAATATTTATTAGGACTAGTGTTTCGTTCGAAGGCTCTGATATTCGAATTAAGAATTTTCGAAGATTCGAAGCTTCTTCGGTGTTCTTCGGTGTTCATTACTCAAATTTCGAAAATATCGAAGCTTCGAAACGTCGGAATCCTAAGATTTGACACCGTAACAGTCCATTCACTTACAAAAGTTCATTTACAAAATTTTTCAATATTCCCTGAATAAAATATGCTTATATTATTAGTTTACAGCATTCGCAAGATTGTATTTTTCAAAGTTTCGAAACTTTGAAGATTTGGATTCTTTGAAAGCAAACTTTTGAAGTTTTGCCTTATCATCATTCGAAAGTTTGAAGTTTTCTTTGAAGTTTTGAAGCTCCAAAATTGTCGAAGATTAACAGCTTTAATAAGAGAGACCGAGACAGTTTGGAATAAGGGGCAGGTTGGTAAAGCATTTATATATTTATTGTGAAAAAAAGAATGCAAAAGGAATCTTAAAATGTTCCTTTTAGAACATAAATATTTGTCTCCAATTTTCCTTAAAATTGGGAAAATATTACAAAACAAAATAAAACGAAAAATCTATTTTGAGGCTAGCTGAATAAATTTTCGAGCGTTTCGAAATTTTCTCCTAATACTCTCTATTGTGACGGAATAAACCTAAATAACGTATAATTAGAATGAAGTTTTCTACAGCTGTGTGATATACTATTTAGCGTAACAAACATAATGTTCATTAATAAAATCATTGAAATGAAAGAAATGAATGAATAGAGCAGGTTGGGAAATTGGGTTAATTCAATGCGAAGCGCTGCACGAGTGCAGCTGATTTTCGTGCATGTCAACAGGCTATCGGAAATGTGCTTTGTAACCTATTGTCTATTGCATGTTGGTACAGAAGTTAAAACCAATAAATACCTTTATAGATATTTGTATTGTTTTAAAATATTTGTACCAAATGCACAGTCAATTAATTAATGTAATGAACAGTAGAATTGTTGCCAGTCTCGTTGAAGACTGCATGAATGAGATTGTTTATATTAGACAAAGCCCTGGAGATTACATTTTGGCAAGCACTGAATAATTTAATTAGAAAACAAACAAAATTCTATATTCTAACTATCAACAATATGTTACAAATAATCTGTCATTTATTATTAAATAGATTTAACAGTATATACATTGCACAATCATATTTATTATATATAATGTTGAAAGCTGTCTCGAACTGATTTCGAATTTACTCCGATACCGGGGTACATAAATGCTCCATATTGGTATTTTGGTTATTACAGACGAAACTATATAGATTAGAGGGTCTTTGGTAGTATAAGAACCTAGAGGAAGGTTGTCGCTATTATCGTTGTTTAGTCGATCGCAACAATTAGTCTTTCTGAAAAGTTTTAACACTGAAATTCTGAAAACCTAATCTGCCCCGATTTCCCCTACTTACGCGCGATAATTGTCACACGAGACATCATCACGTAGCTCTCCTCCTTGAAAAATCCAAATAGACATACGGATTTCGAATGACATCGAATAACAGCGATAAAACGTATATAAATACATCTTAGCGGGCTATCAACTTGCACGTGAGTTTCCCTCGAGCAGATTTGCAGAAATGACTGCGCCATTTCGGCTCTTTTAGCCCCTTTCGAAGCTCGTAAATCATCGATGCGATCAAACCGGAAGTCGGCAGGAAGTAGCCGTCACGGACGCTGCCGCCTCCGCCGCAGAGGCGCATTCGCCGCGTTTCATCGGCTCGTGATACAGGCCGCACACAATGCGGCCCATTAATGACGGAAAGGGCATTGTCGGCGAGAAGAATGGATATCTCGGGGACTCACAGATTCCCCGAGTAAAGAAGTTTGCACGAGTCGCCTAAGACTTTCATAACGTCGCTTGACTTTCCCAATATACGCGTAACATCGTTACCACAGAATTTCGAAGTAGAGAGAGAGAGAGAGAGAGAGAAGTCGGACAAACAGGCTGCCACCGCCATCACCTCCAAGGGATGCGATGCGTCCCTGTCCTTAGTTTTTTAGCGCGGCGCGCGCCGTCGCGTCGCTGAAAAATCGCGGCTAATTGAAAAAATTGCGAAAGTTGCGAAAACTTTGGCCGGTAGTCGTCGCCTCGGAGGTGCGCCCATCTTTCGCACTCCGCGGAACTCCATTAAGCCCGGAAACTAATTTCCCAACCGCCTCTCGCAACGGGGCGGGAGTGTCTCGTAATCCACTGCGGTCTCTGTGGGCTCCCGCGAGACACGTGTCCGTGAAATCGGCGATTTATTGCTCCTACGGCAGGCGAAAAGGCTGGGGATTAATTTTTGTCGTCGCGACGTAATAATAAAAGACGCGCCGCGTTGTCCTCGGAGCTTGCTTCGAAACATGATAATTTGAATTGATTAGATGTTGAATTTTTACAGGTACTTTCTAGCTCACTTTATGTACACAGTACTATCTACTGGCATTCTTTCTTATATTCACGAACGAATTCTATTCTATCATGTCTAGGTCTGCGAATGATCATCCGTATTTAGACTTGATTATCTATTTGTACACGGAGAAAATATTGTAGCAAAAATTACCACACAATTTTGTGATGATGGACCATACTAGATTTATGACAGAAATTATGATGTGTGTTGTAATCTTTAGTGATAGTGATCTAACCTGATATGTTTCATGTGTACATATCACTAAAGATTACAACACGAATAATAATTTCAGTAATAATTCCGGTGCAGCATTACAAAATTTTGTGATAATTTTTACTACATTTTCTCTGTGAACTAAAATATTGCACAAGTATTTTTCATAAATACTGTAGTGGCATATCGCGCGAAATATTCTGGTATATTTTGGCCGAGGTTTTTACCTCGTTTTCACAAAAACCGGATATCAGTCTGCGTACGAAACTCCCCGCTAAACCATAACAGATGCAGGATGATAGTTTTTCTGGACTTTTGAAACTTTCTCATCGGCTTTTACAGAATTCCGAGTATAGATCCTGTTATTTTGCTTGTTAAATTTTTCAATTATGAACACTTTTTCGTCAGAAAACAAGATTTTCTTGTCTTTTGCAACAAATTTTTCGAACGAACTGTTCGTATTCTTTTCAATTTTTCGGTCAGTAAATGGCCGATAGATTTCTTGTACGCTCCTATTCGTAAATCCCGGTGTATAATTCGTGACACAGTCCGTAGGGGGATGTTCATTTTGCGCGCAATAATTTTTTGTTTGCGTAGGGAATTGACGACAGACGCATCCACGCACTGCATTCACCATATTTCGTTCTGACAGAACGTGGAGGCTTTTACGTGGTTACGTCGATCTTTTATACTATTCGTTTCTTTAAATCGTTTTACAACCCGCATAATGAATTTGATTTTAACGAATCTGAATTTTAAGTGATTTTATATTTGATACGTTAAAAATCTGTTTTATGATTTTACCGACTTTAAATAAAGCGACCTTTGCGACATGATTTTCATGCATTCCCCACTCCATAGCGAATGAACGACAAAACTATGTGGCAAATGAACAGTTGACGACATTATTATTATATGTAATCTACATGTCGGCAGTTTTGCCACTTTCACGCGTACAATTTTTCCTCGTAATAGCGTTGGCAGAACGTCACTATGGCGAGACAATATATATTTTGCAGTTACGGATCTCCGAATTTCTAAGCGGAATTGGAAGGGATGTAAAGTCTGCAATGATAAACCGATTGTTCGTTGCGATAGTAACTGCATTTAAACTTGAGTGTTATGATGCATGCCGACTGACGTTTCACGTTTGACTGGGAATGCGTATTAACGCTCTTAAGAACGACACTAGCTTTATCGTTAACCTCGAGAACTTGGCATCGAAATAAAATTGATAAGTTGTTTTAAAGTCGGAAAATCAGAACCGGTCAGAGAAGATTACTACTCTCGTAGTGTGAGCGCGTCAAGTTTGGAGTTTAAAGCGAGAAGATTGTTCCAGTGACGTTGGACGCTTTATTAACCTGAAAGGCACGCATATGGATACGTCATCCGTAATTCGCAAGAATTTTCTTTATAGTCATAAACGGGGACTCCGTGATCGTCTTGATTACTAGTTTGTTATCGTCCTTCAAGACTCTCAAACTGACCTCATTTATGTCCGATATTTCTAATGAGCTGATAACACTACTCACTTCGCCGGCAAGAGAGGCTTGCAAATATTTAAATTTTTGAACATTGTTAAATGAGACGTTAGAATATATAATCGAATTGAATGCGTCCAAAAATAAAAACTATTCGTCATACTTTCCATCCCGTTTTTAAGTTCTGTGCTGTCTGGAAAGAGTTATAATATTTCCCGAATCCTAGCGAACGAAATATAATAAGCCTCTTCAAACGCGCGATCGTTAATCTCGAGTAAATATATAGAAAACTGGAGCCACCTCCGATAAGCTTGATCTTAATATATGTTATCTAAGGTGGATCATATGGTCCTGAGTAACAATCGAAAAGTTTTACCCGTCGCTCACTGTTCATTAAAAAGATATTAACGAAACAACGAAAATACGTTACACACACATCGCTACCCACATCGGCCGATGCTTAAAGTCTTTCCACTGAACATTAATTAGAACATTTTATATTAAATTAGTCAATCGCTTACTACAGACTATCGAAGCCCGCCCATTTATAAACAAAATTTCTAATTAGGAGTCCAATGAAAAAATTTTAAGCACCGGTTGATGTGGGTAAATGCGTGTAACGTATTTCCGTTGTTTTATTAATATCTTTTTAATGAATAGTGAGCGACGAGTAAAACCGGTTACTCAGGAGAGTGACCTCTACTATATACAGTGGCGGACATATACTTACGTACAGTTAGGAAAATTAGCAACGCGTCCATGTAATTGAAATTCATTCAATCTACGTCGGACGGTTTTAACACTTATATTTTTATCAAAATCAAATGATATTTCAGCGTGAATATCAACTGCAGTTTTAAATCTATCTGATTCAGATAATTGATGAATCTTACGGTCAGTTCTTATGTCGGTTTTTCCTGGTCTCGCTTTACGAGGAACATTATCTGGCGTTCCATAACGTTTAATATGTTGTATAGCTTGATAACAAGCCATAATAGATATTCCAAGCTCTGTAGAAATCTTCCGATAAGACTTCCCATTTTTGCGAAGCTGCTGTATTTGCCGACGTTATTCTAGCGTTATATTCTTTCGTTTGCTCATCGCAGCTGTCATAACACGTCTCTCTACCTACATTACTCGATAGATGATAAATATTGTTTACATTACAGAAATTTTGACTTATCTGTGTATTATTACAGTGCACGTAAGTACGTGTCCGCAGAAAATATGACGCTTAAGCAAACAAACACAAGAAACTTCTTAGTTATTGTAAATCGATAAACACTGTTTTGCTATCTCATAATATATGCTATAAATTTGTAAAAAACTTAATGAACTTTTGTTTAACTATTTCATGTATAAGTACATAACGAATAAAACTTAATTTTCCTAACTGTACGTAAGTATATGTCCGCCGCTGTATGTCAAGATCAAAATTACTGGAGGTGAATCTCCTGTAGTTAGTAAGTGTACATGTTTCAAACGTCTTTTATTAATAATTTTATAAGATTGTTATTCAGGGCCATGTTCTTGGTAACATATATCAAGATCAAGTCTATCGGAGGTGACACCAGTTTTCTATATATTTACCTAATCTCGCTTTCGTCTAAGATTTCTAGTTGTGATTGTATTACTCCAACTAACATTGTTCTAGTTTCGACCTGCGCTCCTCAAGCTGAACTAATACCGACGGTATTACAGAAATATACGTATTAATTCGACATATATATTAGTTCGCATGCAAAATCCTTTGATTATCATCCGCTTTTTTTTTCAAAACGGCTGAATTTTGCTCATTAGCCATTTGAAAGTGTGGCCTAAGAAATTCACGGTAATCGGTAAGTCTTTCGTTGATAACAACGCTACACACAGCCGTCTTTACCTGGTTGTAACACGCACAATTTATACTGGAGCTCGATTTGTGGTTTTCCTAGTACAGCGGGAACGGACCGGAAGATGCCGCTCGGCTAGCCGCAGAACTTCCCGACGTCAGATCTCGTTTCCTTGCGCTGCCTCCTTGACGAGCGGAAGCTCAAAGCTCGTTCTCGCGTATAACGATGATACGGACTGGCGATAGCTCTCGTGAGCACGC
Source organism: Dinoponera quadriceps (assembly GCF_001313825.1). Classification (NCBI taxonomy): domain Eukaryota; kingdom Metazoa; phylum Arthropoda; class Insecta; order Hymenoptera; family Formicidae; genus Dinoponera; species Dinoponera quadriceps. Next base: position 735,774 of record NW_014555522.1, read on the forward strand.
TGAGACGAGTTATATTCTGGTAACTTGACGATGGTACCCAATGCGACGATGTGCTCTTGCAGTCGTGATAGGCCTCGTCGTGTTTTTAAATTAGGATTGTCGCCGTAGCTTGCCAATTCGTGCCGTTAGTTTGTTCGGACGATTTGTCGATACCAACACGTACTCAAAGAAGCGCTTGTGCGGTGCTCAAAAATGGAGACCGAACCAAACGGAGGTTCCTTTTGATTTACCGGTCCGGCGCATTAAAACAAAAAGTGTAGGAGGCTGACACAGGCCGAAGACAGCCAAATCGCTTGACGAATTGTCGCGCTCGGTAATCGGTGCGGACTGTGCTGAGGTAAAGGTTCCACGCGGGAATTATGAACGAGCTTAACGCATAGGACTTACGAGTATGTAATTGCAAGTAGTAATTGCAAGTATTACGAGTTGGAATTCGCTGTCCTTAGTTATTAAAAAATTCTCAATATCATCCTTTGAACTAATCATTTTCAATTATTATCTTCATTTACAAAGTATTGATAAATAATCATCGTCTTCATTATGTGGCTTAGTTTCTCATTGTGTGATTATTCTTCTGCAAACTATACTCTTTATTTTTCTTTTTCCCATGACGATTGCTGTACATTTATATCTACATGCCATGTATCTACATTTTATTTTTTTTTTATTTTATCTACATGTTATATTGTACTATTTATTGTTGTTACAGGATTTATCCTGGAGCATGATAAAGCTGATTTTCTTTCATTCTATAATTTGAATAATAATGACGCGAGGTCAAACGTTGCGATGCGAGAGATGAAATTCTCGCGGCAGTTGCGAGTGTCTCCAGCGTATATTTTACTTACGGATATTTTCAATTGTCCGTCCCATCGCGAATTCGTTCCAGTTGGCTGAGCGAGGGCGTATTATTTCCACAAATTCTCCGCTTGCTATTCATTAGCAATATTTTTTCTTCACCGCATATCGAAAAGCGAACTTGAGTATCGCAACGCGGTGTTTCGACTTTTCGTCTTCCTTTTTCTCGACGGATGGAAGTAGAGTCGCGTGCACCGGCCGCTCCCGATGTAATTAACACGACGTTCCGTCAGTACCTCCCGCTGCTTTGTGGTTCTTGGGGTTCGTTAAGCTCGGCAAATTAATTTCCATCGTACTTTCAAACCCGACCGCAATTCTTGCGGTCCGCCCGCGCGAACATGAATGCATGCACGCGCGCGGCCTCGTAACGTGCAGCGATTCATGCAGCGATGGTCGTGTTTCCGTATCCGTTTCGTCGGTCAGCGTCCCTACCACCAATGGAAAATGATGCAGGGGAGGCGGAAAATACGAGCGTACGAGGCGGGCGCGAACACGCGAAAGAAAACATCGCTCGCGGTATGCGCTATTCGGTCTATACATTTTCCGCGTTCCTCCTGGCTGGGAGAAAATGAAATCAAAGTCGAAGAAGATATTTACGCGTGGAATGTGGTTTGCAAATTGTGCCAACTACAATACAAGTCCGAAAACGAGACGGCCCGGATCCACTCTCGGTCTCTTATTGCGCGAAATTTGACGGGAAATTCTGAGTCGATTTTAGATTACGTCATGCGACACAGATTTGTGCGATTTTTCTTGAGAAGAAAAATCGCACAAATCTGTGTCGCATGACGTAATCTAAAAATTTATAGTTTTGAAAGTTCAGAAAAAACAGATTTTTTCAATTTTTCTCCAAATTGTTTTGGTTTCTCAAGATTCTCAAGGGTAGATTAATTCGTTTTAAAAAATGTTCATATATTCGGTTAAAATCTGTCACATTTACTTCTTTCCGTAAAGAAGATAATTGCGTGTACTTAACTGAAGTTGAATGAAATTAATATGTTATATGTTAAGCAATAACATATTACCTTCAAAAAATTATAATCGAATACATTGTATACAAATATGTAATATATATCATGTACAATATATATTATATAATAAATATATATGATATATCATATATGTGTATAATAAATATTATTAGTAAACATCATTTTTTTGAAATCTGTGTTAATAAGAAATAACTATTAGATGGCCTATATTACAGACTAATGTTTCGAAAGAAATGCATTATTCGAAAAAAATTTCAGATAAAAGTCGTAAGATTTCGTGGGAGCCATAAAATTATATTATTACATTACTAAGTTATTTTTTAAATCATTATTTTAAGGTCAACTTTAATCTCTTTAACGGAATCATGATTTTTAACATAAATTTACCATTCACAATTAAAGAAAGAAAAAAAAATAAGACAAAATTTAAACAAAAATAAGATTATTTCACTTCCTGGATTATAATGATATGATGAAGCACATTAAAAATTATCTAAATATCATTTAAAAAGCAAAAAGCAACAACACCGGTTTTCTTAATCGGTGGGAAAAATGTAAAAAACATTTTTCACAAAAAATGCTAATTTTTCGCAAAAATTGCTTTTTTATATTTTTCCCACCGATTAAGAAAACCGGTTTATTTAATTATAAAAAATCCTCAATATTGTATCTGTCGATCGATTATACCACCACCGTAGACGAAAAGATAAAATCTCGGGCAAGATGGGACAATGATCCACGCCCGTAGCGAGTCATAATGGGGAACATCATCGAACGCTAATCACGCGCTCAGTTATTCCCTGTGTAATAATAATATCTTCGGTCTGATAGTAGTGATTGATTAAACGAGATAAGATTAGACTCGATTTCCCTCCGCGCTGCTATCGTAACGCTATGAAACTTACCCGTTGAAGTCGGACTGGTTCGCCGTTATCAACCGACTGAAATGCTTTGCGTAGTTCAATGACGACAAATCGAAATACCCGAGAACAATCTCGCGATGCGACAGCGATAAATGGTTCTCGACGTCGTAGACGTCCTTGCGTCGATCGGACGCGACGGTCAAATTGTGCGAATCTTCGTTAACAGCTTGACGTGTCATCGCAGACGCAATGATGTTGCAACATTGCGCAAAGGGCAAGATCGATGGCGGCGTGGTACGTCACGTTGGAGATTAATCTAAGATTTGATATTCTCCGTAGACACGAACTTTAGCGTGCGAAAAACGGTAAAGCCGGCCGAAGTTCGTTAACTAATATCGAAACATGTGGCGAAACGTACGGCAGAAAGTTCAACTCTCTTCCGGGAAACGAGCGCGGAGGGAAGCAACACGCAGCGCGAATCGATTTGCGGATGACGCAAAGGGTCTTCCCTGTCGGTGACGAAATTGGACGGGTCGCCGATACACAAGGAAGAAGTCGATTAATTTTCTAACTCAATTTGCTAACGATGCGAACGGGCGGCTAATTGGATTTTCACGAGCATCGAAACAAGCGGCAGCCACTTAATTTTATCCCGCCGTTTCTCCGTCGGTGAAGGTGATCCTAAGGGTGATTACTTGAAACGCTATTCGAGGGAGTTTTCTTACTTCCCCGATGGAGTTTTCAGGTATCGCACTTCCGTACCTTCCTCTCTCTCCCTCTCTCTCTTCTAACATACGTCGGGACAGGACGCATCGCAAACTTCAGCGTTTCTCCGTATAACGAGATAAAACGGAGGCGGAAATTTGGTTTGTGCGAGCAGCGTTCTTTCAGTAGCTAATCGATTCGTGGCCACCGTGGGACCATTTCGCAGGATCATCCTTGCTAAGGCGAGGCTTTATCCGCCGGGATTCGCGGGGGTACCTCGATGTAACCTGCGAAAGGAACAACTGACTTCATCCCAGGAGACACCGCACCTCGGAAATACGACGGAGAGAAAAGTAGCGGAACGAGTACTCGATAGTTCTAACGCATCCAGGTCAGTCGTCGGATGCGAGTTACGGCGATAAATTCCGCGGAAATCGATGAAAATGGAGGTACGGGAAGTAACGTCCTATCGATCGTTCGTCCGCGGTTTTTTTTTTGTAGAATGATATGCAACGGGGATACTTCCTGGACGTTGAACACGAAACAGAGTAACTTCCGCATTAAGCTTCCTCGCGAACTTCACGGAATTCGTTCAGTTCGCTTTAGCGAAGGAAACGACGCACGGTCATTTCAAATCTTGTCGAGTCGAAATTTTGATTCTACTTTCGACCTAAAAATTCCGTTTAACGTTTATTTTGATATTCTGAAGCCTATATAAACCTCGTTTGATTCTATTTAACCTCCACAGTTGAACTTGTAGCTCTACTTTCGACGTCAATATTCCATGTAAAGCCTACTTAAATACTTTGAAACCTATAGTAACCTCTTTTGATTCTATTTAACCTACAGCTTCTATTTAAAGTCTGTAAATTCTACTTGGGTGGTTTGCTGCTTGTACTGTGACACTTATTAAATTCTTCTTAACTTTTTATAATACAAGTAAACCAAATATAAGTAAATTAAAACTTTTCTTTTTTAAACCACTTTTGAATTCCGTTATAATTAATTAAAATAATGAGCATAAAAATGTAAATATGCTATATATAATATTTATAAGGAAGACGATATTAGTTTTTATGAAACAAAAATATTTTATTATATAATTATTGAACATATAGTTGTTATTATAAGGATTTGCAGAAAGCATTTTCAATTGTCAACGTAACATCATTATTCAAGTTCTTGTTGACTTAAAGAAATATCTATATATATTTCATTATTAATAATCATGTGAGCACAAGCTGCAACAATACTGTCAATAGGAATTAATTCAATATTATGTTATACATATAACGTTTATATAAAAAAAAATATTGTTATCAAATATAAAATTATCTCCTTGAAAATAACCAATAATGAATATATTACCTTGATAAGATTAGAGGAACAAGTTAGGTTCAAAAGATCCAGAAGGTTTTGCCGAGACTTTGCTGAGGTCCCCTTTAAAATCTACAAGTGGCATTTTGTGCGTTTTTTTGTCATTTAGAGGTGTTAAATAGGACTAAAGTTTCCATATAAATTAAACGTATATTGATTTTTCAGAACCTACAAATGTGAGAAAATTTGAATGGCAAGTAGGTCTTAAAATTTCAACTCGGGTCTGATAATGCAATGACACGAGACTCGCCCCGAGCGCGACGTGTTAAAAGCGGAGCGAATAGGTAGATTTGTCTGGCCGTTTTCTAAAGGAAGACTTTAGCGAGATTACTTTGCTTCGTTATTACGCACCGAAACACCGTGACGATACAATCGCAACATTGAAGCTACACTGCTCGCTTAACGAAGAGGATTAGAGCGTTCAGTGTCTCGTCAGTGACAAAGCTCAAAATGCTCGACCCAACACTGCAACTAAGTATCCTTGACTTGCCGACCGTCCAATCCCGTTACGAGAGTTTGCAGTTTAATGCTGTTACAAGAATCAACGCGGAACAGACGCGTCTGCAGGAGTCTTCTCCGTTTCACGCGATTAGTCTGCGCGTTATCTTTACAGCGCATCTAACATCGAATCTTCCCTAATATTATCGGGAAAACGGCTTATACGTGCCATATATCGTTGCAGAGTGTGTCGTAACACAAAGCACACACACAAACACACACACACGTAAATATCGGATGAAGAGAAAAATGAAATGTAGCTTAATGGAAGAAGTCGTAACGCAGCGTTCAAACGTAAAAGTGAGATTTATTTTGTCCCGTGGGAATTTAAGACAGTTTCGCAGAGTGATAAGATAAATTAATTCTTATCAGCGGTAATCAGAAAGGAGATATTTGAAAGGAGATTATGTTGTACGCAATTGTCAGTAGCTTTGTGTCTTTCACGAGTTTAATCACCTCATTCGCGATATCCAGGAAATTTCAATTAGCGCGGCTTGCTGCGAAACGCTGCTGCAAACGAAAGAGACGCGATTAACGAGCTTACATTCATGATTCACGTGTTGATATTGATTTTGATATTTATGTAACAGTGGGGAGACAGTCATGTGAACTGATGCGCAAGCTTGCTCATCGAAATCGCAGACTCGTCTGATAAATACGCGGAACGTATTTCTTCCTGTTAGGGCTATTAATACGTTTATCAGACAATATTTCATTCGAGACCTCCGCCCCCCCCCCCTCTTTCTTTCCCTCACTTTTCTCTCTCTGACTCTCTCTCTCTCTCTCAAGAACACACACAATTATAAATATTTATAGTGGTCTCTCTCTCTCTTGAGAGAGAGAGAGACCACTATAAATATTTATAATTTAAATTCCTCGTAATTTTTACCAGAAGCCGATATAAAAAGGCGGAAACAATATATTGCTGCGAGATTATCGCGGCGATCGATGAACGGAACGCTTCTGACGCAAAAGTTCGTAGCACGATAACGGCGGTACAAGAAGCAAACGTCAATTTCTCGGAAATTATCTCGCGAGAGTTCCCCCTCGGGATTGCGTAATCCGCGCGCAATTCATGCATAACTTTTATCGCACGCTTAATTAACCCTTTTCGTGTTGGGCGACTGGAAGGCGGAGCATCCCGGCATTGCGGTGTAATTGCAATTACAAAAATATTACGCGTATTTCATGGGAGGAAAGAGGAAGAAATCGGCAGAGTTCGTTCTTATTCGATACGCACGGGCGCACCTGCCGATTATCGATTAGCGAGTTAATTCGCTTTCGATAAATGTCATCAGACGGGGAAATTTGTTTATCAGCTCGCGAAATCGTGCAATTCCGATAACGCTCATACGTGCAGAACGCGATGCGCGTAACTACGATATGCGCGCCGCTTCTCGTAAAATATTTCACAATCGAACGCACAACCGGCGATTTCGCGATTTTTATTTGCGCTCGCAAATATTTCGCATACCGTTGTCAATGCACCGCCGAGCGCAACTCGATATATGCGGAAATGGCGAAGCGCGTGGACCTCCGTGCACCACGATGCAACGTATCTAATTAACGAGAGTCCAAACTTCTATATCGAAACAACGCGACGCGCTGTTAATGCACGTACACACAGGCGGCGTTTCGCGTGACGCGTGCCAAAATCCTGACGTACGTCATATGGGTCAACGTACACGACCAACACTGAATCTCGTGTGTTAGTTCGCGGACTGCTTTTAATAAGCACCACGCATTACTTTCGGGAGCCAGCTGTGGTCCCTTTTTGCGTCCTTTCGAAACTTCCTCTCAAAAGCGAGGAAGATGGTAGGCGTGGTACGCGTCAGTCGTGCGTCGGGTGAATACGAACGAAAATTTCACCGAAAAACTTGGCAGCGGCGTTCAAATCGTCGGCTTTTTCCCCGCTCTCTTTTCCTCTCGAGGGAGCGGCGCGATAATAATAGATCGTCCGGTAACAGCCAGACCTTATTGCGCGCAAGAAGTGGAGGAAAAGGAGAAGGCAGGGAAAAATGCTTTCTCTCTCTCTCTCTCCTCGGGCGTTCAAATAATTGCGAAAATTCATTATTCCCGAAATGTATCCGGAGGGCTGTAGGAGTAATCGTAAACAATCTTAATAACGGCGCGCACTGGCACGGACGAATAATGGCGAATTTGCGCAGACAATTTTGGGCCGCTCGATATCGGCAGCTCTCGATCGAATGATAATGCGACCCTCGACTTTATGAAGCGCCGCGCGCACAATCAAACGCGAATACAATTTATATGCCGCGCGCACATACGGGAAACGCGCAATGAAGTTCGCAATGAACGCGCGCATGAGGCGGCTGAAGGGGGGAGGAAATATCAAAGGTAACTGATTTAACGTGACTACAGATTGCAGCCTGTAGGCCAGGCACTGGTCTTTGATGCTATTCTCGATTTCCTGTTGCGTTCGTCCCTATTACGCGCGCGGTCTCGCTTGTTTGCACGCACGATGCTGTACAACAACATCATCGCTCATAACTAACGGGGATTAAGAGAGAGAGAGAGAGAGAGAGAGAAAGAGAGGGAGAAGAAACTGGGGGAAGCATCGAATATTTCTCGAATATTCAACGGAAATTAGCTCCGTTGATATTATTTGAAGATTTACCGGTTAGTTACTCATCGAGAGCAGATAAGATAACTGACTCGATCGCACAATACGTCGAAAAATGCGATAAAAAAGAAGCGAGATGAGAGTGGGGAGATGTTATGCAACGCGTAAATTGGATGCATATTAACGGCATTAGTGAACGAAAAAACTGAAGCAATCGAGAGCTTAGTACGGCTGAAAATGAACGCGACGACTCGACATGCGTCGCGACGTACGCGCGTCGTTCGAAAGTAGAATCATCGCGTATATACGTCGGATATGTCGGATTGTCCGACGACGCGCTGCCTACGGACTGTACGAACGACATTGATTATCCCAGACTCGCGACGTGGTATCAATCCTGCAGGAACAAACACGAGCATCGCGATCGCCCGAGCCTGGACGGGGATAATAACAGGAGTTCCTGGATTCGATCACGCGCCAGACGTAAGCGATCCGCTCGGACTCCTCGTCCCTTCGAACGAACGAGACCACCCGGAATTGGAGACGCCCCCCACGTCTCTGTTCATAATCGTCACAACACTCGGGATGAAGTCCGGATCCTCTCTCTTCTCTCTCTCTCTCTCTCTATCTCTCCCTCTCAGGTAGATCTCGAAAATATTTCGACTGATTGCCGATCCGCCGTCCGCCCCGATCTAATCAACGCGAGTGTCCTCCGCCGACGAGGAGGTGACGCGCGAATCCCGTCGGCAGCCGCGAGAGACGACGGGAGGGCCACTCAACTCACCTTCTCTTCGCCGCTGCTTCCAATCGATATCCCGAATAAATTCGACGTGCTCGACGACGGCGGATCCAGGCCGGACCCCGTCATAAGTGTCCCCTCGCTACGAAACTAGGCCGCTTGTCACTGTAGTCCCGCGTGGACGACTGACGTGACGTAGATGGCTAACAGCGCTTATTCCCTGAAGTCTTATCTTCGTTCCCGAACGCACGGGGGGCACACGTGCCTAAGGCGCACACTGTCTAGATTATCGATCGCACACGTGCACTGCTCTCTTCAGTACGGGATCTGTCGCGCGCGCGCGCGAATCTCGAAGAGGCGAGGAGAACGAGAAGACGGTCGCGTTCGATAATAGTCGAGAATTAACTAAGGGTACCCGTACGGGCACGCTGCCTTTTATAGGCGTGCAGGCAGCGCGATAGATAAGACGCTGTCGAAGATTGATACAGCTGCGGTGGGCGGTGGGTGAAGAGTTTCCCGGCAGAGAGTGACCGTAGCTCGACCTCGCGACAGCTGGAAACGCGCGTCACGTGCCATGAGGGATTCATGCTGGATTCTAATTCGCGGTTTGCGGTCGCGTAATCGACCGGGAGCAGCGCGGCTTCTAAGAGGAGAAACGCATGTGTGTAGTTTTTATTAATGAAACGCGACGCAGCCCATGAATCAGTCTGGCGAAACGCGCAGCAAAATTTTCCTCCTCCCTCTCCCTCCCGATGAAATACAAGGTGTTGTCGAACGCCGGCTCTGAATCGGATCTTCGAAGTGCGTTGAATTCGATGCAGACTGCGAATTATAATTTTGCAAGTGAATATTACAGAATAGGATGTAATTCTTCTTCTGTATGTAAAACGTGTCGAAAAAAATCGACTTTGATGAAATTACACGAACAGTGATGAAATATCGACGCGATACTACCGGGACACCGGTCTCGTTTTTACGTCTCGCTGTGAATCTCGCGTAACAAGACTTTCGTAAATTTGCGTAACGCGACGAAACATCTTCCTCAAGTTACCGTGATTTATTGCAACACTTGAGTTAATTACCGGAGGATTCTCATTTGATCTTTCATAATTGCACGTGCTACATACCAGAGCGTTCAAGCCGACATGTTGTATATATCGGTGTGTAGAAACGTGTGCAAAAACAAGCCGCAAGGCGACCAATGAGACCTTGCGTCAGATATAAAACGAGAAATTTCTTCGAACGCGCGGATCGGCAGGAAGAGAACGCACGTGGGGAATTTCACTTACGTCGTCAGGTGACGAGGACGCGGCTTTCGTCTAATTCGTTTTGGCCTTTTCCTTGTGTAATTTCGTCGCGGTAAAAAACATACCTGTACGATGCGTGGGAATGCGTTCGCGTCTGAACGACACGAGGAAAGACACCGTCGAGTCGCCACGCGCGATAACTCCGCGAAAATAATTAAGCGCAATTAAACGTCACCGAGAAGCCTCTAAGCTATTATCGGGAGATACATCCCGCGACGGGATTAACCGACGAACTTGTCGCTTGTATTCAGCGAATTATATCGGGTCAGCTTTTTTCAGAGACGCGAGGGAATAGTCTGGTATAATTGAACAAGTTTCTACCGGTATTACATTAATTTAATCACGTCCGTTATTTCTTAGAGTGCACGGTCTGTTTGCGAACGTTCTTTCTCTATGCGTCGTGTAAATTACAGGAGATACGAGAATTCTGCGAGAGAAGGTCGTGAAAGAGTTCGAGGGGACGAGGGGGAGAGCGCGACAGCGTCTTAAAGGAGAAGGCTCGCGGAATTCGATGCTCGTGATGCTCATGACGCTGCATTCGCGGCAAAAAGAATTAGCTATCCCGCAGATAGAGACTAGTCCTGGTAACGAAATTTCAGTTGTATCATATGGGAAGTCAATAGTTTTCAGCTACTAATTTATTTTTTCCGCGTTTGCGGAAGATCCAGTCTTTTCCCGCGTGATCGATTCGGCTAAACAAGACGCATCTATTGATTTTTCCCAGAACGTGACTTTTCCGATTGAGAATCCCGGATTCGATCGTTCCTCCGATTATTCGTGACAATCAAGTCTCCGGCAGGCGCGCGGTAAAATTAATCACGATCGTCATCCGCTGGACTACATCGATGACTCATCGACTTCGCCGTTTGAGCCGTCACACTTTGCGGGTATAAAGCGAACGCGTATTCTCGTCCCGCGCCGCAGAAGCGAGCGGAAACCGCCGGGAACGGCGACAAACATCGTGGCGCCTGCGCCAGCTGCCGCATTGTTTTTGCCAGCTGATGTGCCATTGGCCTTGAAATCCCGAAACGCGTAGCCGAAGTCGGTTCAATCAATTTCTCAACCTTCCCGAAGCCACACACGCTTGCCGAACAGAGAAAGAGAGATATAGATAGATGGGGAGAAATTTGCGATAGCTAACATTGAGAAACGGACGAACGAACCTCGAGTCATCGCCTATCTGCACTATCGATCCTGAAGACGACCATGAAGAGACGGCGCGCGTTGGGTGAATGGGCTCTCTTAATCGACGTCTCTTCCACCCACCGTGATGTCTTGTTGCTGCCGAGCGATTGACTGCCGTCGCGACGCCTCGACGTCGGGACGCTTACGCAACAACGACGTCTTGGCAGCTGCTTTTAGAAGACGTCAACGAGCCCGACGTTTTCCACATGGACGAGACTGCGGTTGACGCGCGAGCCGGCCAAGCAGATCAGCGTCGAGCTAGCCGTAACTAGTATATAAGTATCATCCGCTTCAGCATCGAGACGCTCCTGAGAACTCGTAAACTCGATTGCGACGTTCGTTCGTCGTCACCGGAATTGATAACTCAGGATAGCGGTCTGCCATCGATGCTATGTCAAAGTTCGATAAATTTTCGCCGAAACACCCGACGATCCCGCTGTCAGAGGAGAAGTCGGAAGCATCGCGTACACGGAGAAAATATTGCAGTAGAAATTACTACACAAATTTTGCAATGTTGGACTGCATTATAACTGAAATTACGATGTGCGTTGTAATCTTTAATGACGTACTTCATGTACATAAAGATTACAACACGCATAATTTCAGTCATAATTCCGGTCCGACATTACGGAAGCTGCGTGATAATTTTCTCTAGAATATTTTCTCCATGTATACAGTAAAAAGTCTTGTGTCATATTTACACACATTTCGCGTGTCCCAAACGGGCCGGACAAATTTTTGTGACAACACAAGACGAATATGTTGAAAAGTAATACAAATATTATGTCGAAAAATTAACACCAAATTAATATCCACAATACTTTCGGCACTGGAGTGTAAAGTGTATTATTTACACATGTTGAATATCGAACAACACAAGATACTGAGACAACATAAGCACAATGTATTCAATTAACACACGGATATGTCAGGAGCATAAAAGTTTCACACAAAAATGTAAACTTTAAGGGACGATTTTAACACAAGTACTAAATGCTTTTTTACTATGCGGCCCGCGTGAGACGAAGGCATCGCGATGGTTTGAGACGGCAGCGGAGCGAAGCAGCCGGAGATTTGAAACGAGCGCGATGCGCGAACAACGGGCCGCGGCGTTCAACGGTACGGCACGAATCGCGTCGAAGCCGGGAAATATCAGGGCGCAGGCTTGGCGGAGGGTAAATGTGGGTTACCGGTTACGCGCAAAGCGCGCCGTAAGGTTCGACGAACGTCTCACAAACGGGCGCGGGGTCGCGATTCTAATCGACCTGCGTGGTCTCTTTCCTTCTTTCCCCCAGATAGCAAAGATCCCGACGATGCGCGCGGACAGGTGGCCCGATAAGATAAACGCGGCCGGGGCTCTCATCGGAGAACTTTCGACAGGCGCGGTGATGACAGTGTCGTATTCGTCGGGCTGACATCGATTATTCGCGCGGTGCGCTGCATGTGACGTAGACAGAGCGACGCAGGCAACTGCAGCTGCATGCACGAGGCACATGCGACCGAAGAAGACTGCTCGCCCGAATTGACAGAGTGTGACCCACTTCTTCGGCTTCTTCTACCCCCTTTTTTTCAACCACGGTCTTCACCGACAGAACAATACGGTTATTATTCTCGGGAATATTCGGGGTATGTGTTATACACACACATATATATATCTCTAGCCGTGAAAATGCGTGAAAATTGGACGCGTACGTCGCCCCCTTCATTCACTTCGGAGATCCGAAAAAGATGGATACAAATAATAATGCCGAACGTAGCGCGTTCGCTTTATTATTTTTATTTCATCTTCGTCATTGCGGAGTATGTATGTGTTCACTTGTTGCGTGAACGGCGAACGAATTAATTGATATCACCGGAAATATATTACAAGGTAACATATCGTGGCGATCGCGTTTTGTATTGCTCGGCGCCATCGGATCCCCTTTTTTCCATTTATCTCGAGCGACGGAATTTCCATTGCGGAGGCAGCGCGCTGATTTGCTGGAGGGTCGCCGGATGCGTTTAACTCCGCGCATCCCACTTGTACCATATCGGTCTGTATCGTCGGCCGGCCGAATTATTGTATTATTACGCGGAACGAGCGAACGAGGTTACATTTTCGAAGCGAGCCGAGTGATTTGTCAGTGACAGACCGCCGCGCTGTCGCGCACAACGCAGCACACGTGCGTCGCGACGGGACGCGCTGATGTCATTCGGACGTGAAGACGGACCGCCCCGCGTGGGCAGTGACGTGTAAAATTAAAATCCGCAAAAAGCAATCAGTCAGTGATCCACGATAATCCGCATGATGGAGAACCCACTTGCAGCGATGCCGATAAATAACGATAACGACAAGTGCCGGAATTCCCTGCGGCCTCCTTGTTGTTTACTCGCGTTTGATACGGAACAACGTGTCTCGATCGAAAGAAAGTTTATTTTCAGGCCGAAAGATTAACCTTTTAACTACGGCGCATTTCCGACGACAAACATCCGTTGTGCGGAACGACAATCGCGGGTCGATCGCTGCGGTGCGTTACGAAAATTAGTGCTGAGCGTGTAGTCTGTTTTTCAAAATTCACTGCCAGCGCTGAAAATCTATAGTTCGTGTTACGTATACTGTGTATGTTGGAACGCAGCTGTAGTTTACATGTTCAATGCATAACTCGGTATCCATTTGTTTCCATCGATGCTAGGCAATACGTAACATTCGCTGCGCTCAACAGAATGTTTATTTTAATCATTGGAAGAACAGAATGTTTATTTTAATTGTTGGAAGTTTTGCGCTGAGATTGCATTATCCCTCTAGATCTGAAAGAATCATCCAATCTCAGCTCAGAAAACTTCCAACAGTTGCGAAATAAACGTTCTGCTGAATGTGGCCATTATTTTCGCAAAGTCATCAGGGCACCTATTATGGAAATGTTCGGAAAGATTTCCGATCACTCAGGTATTCCCTAGATTTTTATTTTTTCTAGGGAATAACTGAGCGATCAGAAACCTTTCCGAACAGTCCCATAATAGATGCCCAGTTCAGAAAGAAAATAATGCCGCAATTTTAAACAAACTTATGAATAAATTGTAAAATTGTAAAGTTGTACTTTACGAAACAATCAAACAAATTTACTAGGCGTATATATACGCCCTTCGTAAATGTGTGTCAATTTTCTCAAGGAGTATCTACACGCCCTTCGTAGTTAAAAGGTTGGACGAATCGGAATTTGAGTCTCATATGTTTCGATTGTATCCAGTTTCTCAATTATATCATATTCACTGGTTAAATTCACCATTTGTGAGTCGAGCCATCGCCGTTGCGCCTTATTCGCGCCGGCCGTTTTCGATTCAGCCCGCCATCCGATCGCGACGATTCTAACAGTCGCGCGGATGGTGAAAGACGAGCAGCGGGGATCCCGGACGCAGTGGCAAGGAATTTCGTATGACAAAGGACGATCGTGGGTGGAAACGGAACCTTCTCAGTTCCGCGGTGTTACCGCAATAGTCGGGAATATAATCTGGCGCCGCAATTGCGCCCCGCTAACAGTTATGAGCGCGGCAAAGAGACCTTTGTGCCAACCTCGAGGTATCGTGAACACCGAAGCCGCATGAGCGACCACGCGTTTCGGTCGAAATGCGTTCCGAGTTTGATGTCGATCCCGGGGTTCGAAGTACCCGTGAAACGCTATGAAATTGTGCGGAATTAATACGAACGCAAACGTGCGAGATGCGCCGTTATTAGCATGCGTGACCGTTGTCGTTGAAACATACTTCGGCTCGACGGATCCGCACCATCAGCATCGGAAACCAGCATCGTACGTCGAAACAAGTAAATTCAAGGCCCATTAATTCATTCTCATCTCGACAGCATCTCAGTTCGGCAGAAATAACTCGTACTCATCAAGACCGTTTGAATAAACGACGTACGAGCGCACGAGAAAGCGAAAACGGCCGAATGGCGTTCTTTTCTATTTATAATAATTTTTCCAAGTATACGTGACGCAATCGATTATAACGCAATGTACTATGCAAGCTTTCCTTCTGCTGGGATCTCGCGCGAGCGGATAAAGGTGTCTCTCTCTGGGACTCGTCTTGAGGGATGCAAAGCGGGAGTGAGAGGGAAAATTTTATCTCGTTGGTGTAACAAGTTAAATTACATTAAGTTAGTCAATGCAGCTACGCTGCATGCACGTATATATACATACATATATATATATATATATATATATATATATATATATGTGCGTAATTCCGCGAAATCTCATCGTCATCAACGTATCTTGCTTCTTATTTAAGCTCCACAATGCAGTGCGAGATTACGAGTCGCCTTTGACGCCGACAGGTGCATCATTGCACTGAACGAAGTGCGCACCCTCGCAAGTATTGGCTCGCTCTTCGATTCCGCGATTATTTTTTCGCCTGTGTCGTCGGCCACTCGTGCACGAAAAAGGGATGGTATCTGCCGTGAGCAGATCATTCGATGGGAATTAAAACGCTGTTGCGTGGGAAGAAAGCGAACGTTGAAATTGAAAGCGCACTAAGACGTGGGAATTTATGATTTTAATATTTCTTAATATTTCTTCACCATCTTTCGCGATGCACGCATGGCGAAAAAGTTAAAGATAAAAAAAGATTATATATATATAGTTTCGGAAATGTTTTAGAAACGTTGCGAAATGCTCGAAAATAAAAATGTATTATAACAAATGCTGGCTATTGTGTATTAGCATATATATATATGTGTGTGTGTGTGTGTGTGTGTGTGTGTAAAGGTTATATTATATTTATTGCCTTATGTATGCCTTCTTAATATATTCGAAATAATTTGTTTAGTAGTCCGTCGTTACACAGTGACGATAATATACTAATACACAGTAGCCAGCATTTGTTATAATACATTTTTATTTTCGAGCATTTCGGAACGTTTCCAAAGCATTTTCGAAACTTTTACATTTTAGCATTTAATTATACATACTTCCTTATTCTTCTTAAACTTGGGTATATTGTCAGAATATATCTATGAATATATATACATTTTAGTGTTTTGTTCGTTATTTTACATATTATTCCATTACACATTTCGAGTTATGGAAAGTTAAATAATAGCATGGCACTTTACTAATTTAGTCATCAAAATAGATTTACGGTCTCTTTTTCGAGGTTGTCATGTCGGAGAAGTTATTCGATAAATTAATAAATCAAGTCAAGTTTAGAAGTCTATTTATTCTGTAGAAATGTACTTTTGACAGTTTATATCCATCTTCTGACAAATAAGTCAATATCTACATTAAAAATTCACGGTTATATTCATTTTTGTTTCTTTTAAGAGAGTTTATTTTGAATAAATATATAAATCTGTAAGAAAGCAAAATTTGTGTCTTTTTAAACAAAATCAATTTAAATCTATTTTAGTGGAGGACCACGTTACCATCTTTATTTCTATTTGACCAATTTTGCAGTATCGTCACATTTTTCTAAATAATGTCCTAAATAAACATTTCATAATTTAGTTTAGAATCGATCGAATAACACTTTGATGAATGTGATCGTTAAATTTTTAATTTAAAATATTGATTATTAGCAAAGTTATTGTACAAAATGTAAATGGGGAGAAGAGGAGGGATATAATACCACCTTCTCCTATATGTGTATGCATATATACAGGGTGTCCCAGACCACCCGTCTCACCCGATTTTTTCGTAAACGCGACATTTTAAAGAAAAATGTTTCAGACAAAAGTTTTGTGATTTCGAGGGGCACATAAGATGGTGTCATTGGTTTGACCTTGGATAGTCGTTTGAAGATCACGTGAAGGTCACCTTTAATTTCTTAAATGGAAACCCCCATTTTTCAATGCATATTCTTGTAGCTTACCTCGAGAGCTTTCCAAAACGCTATAATGAAACGTTTTTTTAATCAGTACTTTTCGAGTTATGAGGGTTGAAAGTTACGGTACCGCCGGCATTAGCATTACCCAAGGTGGAGGTTGCACGGTCGGATTTACACCTCTTTGTGTGTTTGTGTGTGTGAATGTGTGTGTATCAACTTGTTTTCATGGAAAATTCGCCAGATCGTGCTGCGACTAATTCCAGAATCTCTTTCTGTACGTCTTAATGAATGGCAGGGATGCAATTGAGCGGATGCAAGAATCTCCGGCATCCTTTCATCTCTAACTTGGCGTCGAATTTGTCTACCTTTATTGTGATCCGGTTGAAGAATACCTTTATTGGTAATTCGGTTAGCTAAGCGAGAAAAAACTTTGTACGAATGAGGAGCGCGATCTGGGTATCGTTCTCGCCACAATCTTGCAGCTGCTCTAAATTGACCATCACATTCACCTAAAATAAGCATCATATCACAAGCTTCCGCGTTTGAATACGACATGGCTGGTAAATGAGAATTTTGTTACACCTTACGTGACAGTATCAGACATGTCATACATCACGACTGGGTAATGCTAATGCCGGCGGTACCGTAACTTTCAATCCTCATAACTCGAAAAGTACTGATTAAAAAAACGTTTCATTATAGCGTTTTGGAAAGCTCTCGAGGTAAGCTACAAGAATATGCATTGAAAAATGGGGGTTTCCATTTAAGAAATTAAAGGTGACCTTCACGTGATCTTCAAACGACTATCCAAGGTCAAACCAATGACACCATCTTATGTGCCCCTCGAAGTCACAAAACTTTTGTCTGAAACATTTTTCTTTAAAATGTCGCGTTTACGAAAAAATCGGGTGAGACGGGTGGTCTGGGACACCCTGTATACACAGAGAGAGAGAGAGAAAGAGAGAGAGAGAGAGAGAGAGGAAAAATGCGGACTCAACGTAGGAGATGATTTTTATCTCGTTAAACTCGTTTCACGGTCGACTCGCGCCCAATGCGAAGAGAGTGCGGTGGGTGCCGGTCAAATAAAGAACTCTCAGCTTTTGGAATTACGAGTGCGCGAGCGCGGCTGCGTTTTGCGCGTTTGTACAGCTCCGACGCGATTGCTCCGTGAGAACAATTCAGCCGCGCTTGATTTGCTATTGTACATACGATCGAACATCGCGAGTGAAACGAAACGAAGCGCACCGTTAAAATTCCACGTGTGACGTGCGAGCTGGCGGGCGTGCACGGCCGGTGCCTTATATATTTTTAACGCGTATTTGTTCGACATGAAGTGTCGACACGCCGATGCGTGTCGTTAACGTTATTCACGACTCGCGCGTCAATTCGTTGATAATCATATGCAGAAACATGCATGTTATCTCATATAAAGATAATTGATCGACGTTTCGTGATGCGACGACAGCGAAAAGTGAAAATTCTAGGTGGTGACGCTTGCAAGCGGAACGAAAAAGAAAACGATAAACGTCGCGAATAGAATGAAACATACTCGGGGAAAAAGAACCCGGTTCCTGCAACAGAACGGGGACAAGATGAAAACTCGGTGACAAGAAATGAAAACTCGGCGACAAGAAGTGATATTATCTTTATTACCGCGGCCGAAAACATTCGTG
Organism: Dinoponera quadriceps; assembly: GCF_001313825.1. Taxonomy (NCBI): domain Eukaryota; kingdom Metazoa; phylum Arthropoda; class Insecta; order Hymenoptera; family Formicidae; genus Dinoponera; species Dinoponera quadriceps. The sequence continues at coordinate 754,354 of NW_014555522.1, forward strand.
CGAACTCATATTTAGCTGCGTTAGAATTCTTGTTAAGACAACTGAGTACAATTAACTAAGCAGATGTTACGTCCTGGGTACCTCGGGAACAACGAATTCCTTTTTTTATATGATTGGGAGGTAGACGGACTTCGGGCAAGCGCTATTGTAAAAAGGATAAAATTACGATGGCTCGTCGTTAAACGCGCCATATGTTTCCCAACGCGTTTATCATCTTTCTCGCCTTCACAAGATAAGGCACGTAGTTTTGTTATACCCCGGGAACAACGAATCCTTTTTTTTTTATGATCAGGAAACAAACGGATTTGGGCAAGCGCTATTGTAAAAAGGATAAGATTATACGCTGTCAAATGCATCATGTGTCCCAACGCGTCTATCACCTTTTCTGCCTTCACAAGATCCTAATCCTATCGAAGGGTCCGGCACGTGATCAGCCGGACTCAGGCCCTTCGATAGGACTAGGATCTTGGGATCGTTTATGACATCCTGATAATGTTAAAAGTTTCCCCAGGCTCTCCGTTATCCACGAAAACTGCTTTCATCGACGATCGTCATTTGCCATTCCCCAAAATCTTCTCTATAAAAACCTTATTCTCTGGCAACTCCAGAGTCAGTCAGTCAGTCAGTCACTTCTTCTTCTGCTGCTGAGTAACGTGTTGTGCAAGTCGGGATCTCTTAAGTGAACTATTTCAAGTGGACTTTTCTCATCAATTTATCATTATTATTAATCCACGTGAGAACCAAATTATGTTATTAGTATAATTAATAAACTGTTTTATTCAAAATGCCCTAGATTTAACAAAGTTGTTATATTTATTCATTCATTTCCTTTCAATTACTTAAATCTGAATTCCCCTTTCAACACTCTCATATGGTCCTATCCCAGGTAAAGAGATTAAGTTCTTTGACCTAAATAAAGGACCACCTAACGTATGTTCTGCGATCGGAGTAAATGAGCCTCTCCGGATCTTGACTTGATTCGCAGATCTGCTAGTACGTTTAGGCCTCGCGAGTGCGCGAGTATGCGATGTTTGTTACGTACATCCTTTTCCAGGACGTAACGCAGAAATCTACAAGCAATTTCTCCGTTCCTAAACCGAATTTCCGTCTGGTTCCCGGGCAACGGGAAATTCAGTTACGCCACCGGAATTGTCTCTTTTTTTCCGTTCAGCTCATTGCAAAAACGCCTTTTAATTCGTTCTCTTTTATTTTCGGGCGTGCGCTTCCACTCGACATCTTCCGAATGTTCCTCTGGAACGCGATATCTCGCCCCGTTCCGCGACGCTTCGCGGCGCAAATACGCTTCCGGTTAAGAGGTAAACCACGTCCACGTTTCCGCGATCCGTCACAAATGTCGCGTCGCAAGCTGTATACGGGGCAACGCGTCATATTTTCAGCAAAGCCGACGAATAAACACGTCGCGACCGCGGCGTCAAGTAGCCGTTCAGCCGAATCAGCCCGCTTGCAAATCAAACACGTAACGGTAATGAAGGATCCCCGGCGGCGATCTGTATGCCGGCGTTCCGCAATCAGCGATTGGAGAATCGCCGTTTCGGACGTGTGCGGACGTTTCGGAGCCGTTTCGCACTTAAACACGACGACGAGCCAAACGACGATATCCCGTCAATTCGCCGTGTATCAATACAGATTAGTGTCAGTGGTACGCCGCTGTTTAACGTGGCGCGAACGCGAACGTTCGATCGGATAGAACTTCTGGCGCTTTTTCGTGCGGTGTATACGTACACTCTCCGAGATAGTTTAATAGCAAGCTTCGTGAGTTCGCAACCGTCTCGTTACCACGACAGAGAGGGAAAAAAAGAGAAAAGGCTCAATGGAAAAGCCCGTTAAATCTGAAAATTTCAATTTGGCTGCCGTCAAATAGATGTTTCTCCGTTTCTTTACGCCCTTAAATATGAATAAAACTCATTACCGTTTAATCTCCCTGCGAAATGTACGATGCGATTGCGGAGGGGGATGGAATGAAAGCGAGAGAAAGAGAGGGAGGGAAGTGGAGAGAGAAAAAAGGGGGGACGAGAGAAAAATATCTCCCTGAATCAGGGGGAAATCCATTGCAACATTCTCCAATGCGGACGACCATTATTTATAGTCCCACGTCCGACGCGGGCATTTCTTTCAGAGAGCTGTATTTTTATCGCGGCCTCTCATAAGCGCACGGATATTTATACCGTAAATATATATCCGGGCGCGATCATAAATTTGCGCGATACAATTACGTCGCGGCGACTGCGCGCTCTCGATGTACCCGTCGTAAAAACTGAGGTCACGCGGCGCCTCCGAATTGCATAATAAGCGTGTATATGTACAGCGCGCGCCGACGGTGTTCTCAATTAAAAAGATCTCGTCGAGGCGTTTCTTACTGGAAATTATCGGTTGCGCTGCGAATCGCGATGTTGCGCGGCACGGAAGTCGTACTTCGCGGGATCGCGTGCCAATCTGAGACTCTTCCGCGCACGCAATGTCGGTGGCATTACATTTACGTACAATGTAACGATTTAATAATAATTACATAACGGATTCTTGCGACGTCCGCACGCGATGTCGTCTAATTGGAACCGGCTTGCTCCTGAGAATCCGGGAATTCAGCGCGTTTTCTCCGCGCGAGTCCTCAGAACGCGAAATTGCATCACGGCTTACGACACAACCATTGAAGCGTAAAGCAGCCATCAGCGCCAGTAGAATGCGACGAACAACGCGGACAAAAATGTTGCCGACCATACACAGATTGAGTATTGCCATCGGCGAGCTGAAGCCAAGATCGAAAGACAGAGATAGGTTAACAGTGATACTTTCTCTGTCACCGAGTACTATAGTAGTGGACAATATAGGGGAAATAGAAAAATGAGAGTGGACATAGTGAGGGAAAGAGAGGAATTGTAGTTGTTTATGGTCTTAACTATAATACTCTTTTTATAATTTTAATCATAAAAATAGTAATAGCAATATACATAGAAGGTTATTATCTTATACTGACACTTATAGTGACACTAATATTTAATATAAAAATGGTCCTCCTGACTATAATTCTTTAACTATGATGATTGTAGTTACAAATACCAAATATTTTTTTTTACAGTATGTGAGAAAGCACATAAATAATACACCAATGTGTGCACTCACAGTTAGTTCATAATACTTGTAATCACACTGATAGAAAATTATACTTGAATTAACCGCGTTGAAGAAACGCGTTTGGTTGTCCACTTTCTGGTTAATTCAACTGTAATTTTCTATCAGTACATGTGTGTCGCTTCTTCTCTTTCCTTTTCCTCACCACCTACACAATTAGACAAGGAAAGTATCATTGCCTTCATTGCCTTCTTTTACTAATGCCGGCTTTAGCCCTCCAATGGGAGTGCTCAGTCTATTCTATGTTTCTGTTGTTGACCCTTCGCGACAATAGAAGTCGGAGGAGAACCGGCGGCGGAATGACGCATCGCACTATCCGCGGGCGAAAAGAGCAGGAAATTTTTCGCTTCTTCTTTGGACGTGCTTTCATGCATCTCACCGACGTTTAAATTCTCGCCGGCCGAGTAATGCGGGGGAAAATTAAGAAAATGAAAACGGATGATGCGAGAACGTAAACACCGACTCACACGCGTTGAATTCTAGCCACGAGCGAGGAAAATCTGACGCCGGACAAGATATTTCTCCGTAGTCCTTCTCTCTCTCTCTCTCTCTCGAATTTTCTGAAAAACGCACGGCGGGAAGATCCCACTGCACGCGCGCGCGTTTTCCTCGTTACAACTTGCGAAGCGCTGGAAGAATCACACGATAAAAAGCACGAGATTGCCAGTTTACGAAGAGACGATCGTATGTAACCGCAGCTCGTAATATCTCGTCTCGGAGAACATACGTGTCGGAATAGAAAAGCACGAGCAAGATCTTAAGAGAAAGACAGAGAAAGAGAGAGATAGAGAGTACCATCGTCGCGGAAACTCTCGTGTCTGCCTAGAGTAATTGGCTCGGTGAGTACAATCGCGGAAATACTGGCGGAATGCCGTACGTTTACTCCAGCGTTGCAATTATCTCGATTAATCATACACAGAGAGTACGTTTGTGTAACGAACTTCGAGTTCATTACCGGGCCTATCAACGGGCGCTCCGATTGTGGCAATGCCTTCGTCTCGGTGTCCCGGTAGCATCGCGTTATACGAATTGTTCATATCCGAGTCGAAATTTTGATCCTACTTTCAACCTGAAAATTTCATCTAATATCTACTTTGTTACTTTAAAGCCTATATGAACCTTGTTTGATTCTATTTAATCTATAGTTTCCATTTATAAATTCTACTTGGATGGCTTGCTATGATACTTCTAAATTCTTCTTAAATTTTGAAATATAAATAAATCAAAACCCTTCTTCTTTAAACCATTTTTGAATCCTGTTACAATTAATTAAAATAAATATAAATATGTTAAAATATTTAATATTTACAAGGAAGGCAAGCAACACAATATTAGTTTTTATAAAACAGAAACATTTTATTATATAATTATTGAAGACGTAGTTATATTATTACAATTTAAGAATTGCGGGAAAAATTTCCAATCGTTAATTTAACATCATTATTCAAGTTTTTGTTGATTTATTGGAATATCTACATATATTTCATTATTAATAATTATATGAGTGTGAAAGCAACAATAATATCAACAGGAATTAATTCAATATTATTTTGTACATAATTATTACAAGAAAGTATTGTTATCACATGTAAAATTATTTCCTTGAATAACTACTATATTATTTCCTTGAATAACTATTATATTATCTTAATAAGATTAGAGGAACAGGTTAGGTTGAAAGGACCTGAGGGTTTTACGAGGCTTTGCTGAGATCCTCTTTAGAACCTACAAGCGGTATTTTGGGCGTTTTCTGCCATTTAGAGACGCTAAATAGGATTCAAGTTTTCATATAAATCCAACCTACATTGATTCTACAAAGCCTACAGATGTTAAAAAATTCGAATCAAAAATACCCGAGTTGAAATTTTATTTCTACATTCTAGTCTATTTTTTTTTATTTCTATTATTTAGTCTATTTAGTTCTACATTAAGTTTTCAAAGTCTCCTATCGTGTTACTTCGTGTTACTTCGATGTTACAAATGGGAAGTTAATTCCGTTCTCGCCGCTTGAGGACTTAATATAGAATCAAGTAGACTTAATGTAGGACCAAAATTTCGACTCTGGTAATAACGAGCCACCACGAAGCTCTCGGCGCGCTCGCGCGATTTCGAGTGACTTCACCGTGCGGTCGCCGTCGTCGTCGAGGCGAGTGTCGATGGCGACGTCGCTGACGAAAACAGCGAGCCGATATCGCAAAACTACTCGGCTTGATGAGCAGATACGTATCTGCGGGGTCGATAGCTCCTCCAAGCCTCGACCTCCTGTAACGAACTCGAACCCGACAATAAGCTATGGCTGGACGTCTCTTCTCTTTCAAGCCAGGAACGCGAGCCGGCACACGCCAGGCGATATACATTGCACTCGGCTTAACTCGAATGCACTTTAATCCAGTTCAGACGCGCGCCCTAATGCACGATATGAAATCACGACGCCTCGACGTGCCGCGAATGTCCGATTAAAGCGCCGATGGGACGGAGCGTTTCCTCGGGGCGTGCATTGTTCTCTCTCTCTCTCTCTCTCTCTCTCTCTCTCGCGGAAAGAACGTCGCGATTCAAATTGGAAGTTGCAGTCGAGGTTCCACGCGCGGCTCCTCATCGCGCTCCATATCGGATTATGACTATGAGAGAGTGGGGAATTAGCGACGACGTTCTTTGTTTCGCGGTGTGTCAAAGGAAACGAGTTTCTTCCGTATGAGGAGAGACGCCGGAAGAATGTGTAGCAAATTCTTTGTCTTCCCTTTGTCGGACGCAAACGTGACAAGACGCGATTCGCGCGTGCTCTGCGTTTCTACCGAGATTGAACTTTGTAACGGTTGATTGGCAGCCATTAATTACGGAACGGTACACACACACACACACACACACACAGCGAGCGAGGTCCTCGACGTGCTTCGCGAGCCTTTTCCGCCACACGTGTGCGAGCCGATGGCCACGTGCAAAAAACAATACCGAATTTACAACCGCGCGCGTAATATCGCGGGCGAATAAATCACCTGTGTGACTACAAATCGCCTCCGGTGAGTCGCTTCGGTTAATCATCCCGGCTCGCCGGTTCAGCGCGATTTACGCGCGAATCGGAGTCTTGACTGGCAGCACGACACATCCGCAATGTGTTCTTCCCGAACGATAAAGAGACGGCGCTTTATCGCCAGCGGCTTTATCGCCCCTATGAGGCATACTAATAGCACAGGTACAGCCGCTCCGCGCGACTCGCATTACCGCTAATTATTCTCCCGCGGTAGTTTCGAACGAAATTGTGGGCCGTTTAATCGAGCGCGCAGTGGAAAACACGGGACCGGGCCGGAGATACGGAAAACCGCTGACGCACGTGAGCTTTCCACGTGGTCGCGTTAAACCGGTGGCGCAGCGCGTTGCGGGTCATGTGAAGAGAGGAGGAGAGAGGGAGAGAAAGTGAATGAGAGAGAGAGAGAGAGAGAGGAGCGAGCTCATTTTGCGCTCTGTGAGCGATTTGTCGAGAGAGAGCCCGGCCGTTGCCCGCTACATTCTGCCTCGCCTAACTGCTCTTACCAGACTGAAAAACGCCGTGGAAAAACGCGCTGTTCACTCGCGCGTTATGCCGGTGACCAGCACGCCTCGTGACGTCGATTAAATGCTGTTGTTGTGAGTACAAGGTCGGCTTGACCGCTTATTAGTCACGGTCAACCTCGTGCTAGTGTAACTTCTTCCTCCTGCCTCCCTATCTCTTTCTCTTTCTCTCTCTACTTCTTTCTCATATGTTATGTCTCAAACTGGTTTCCCGTTTTTTGTAACGATACGGTATAGATGCGATAATTAGACGTTTTTATCAGACGTTTCTGTCAGACGTTTCTATCAGACGTTTCGAATCGAGACTAAGTTCCGATATTTACTGGCGATACTGAAAATCTGTAGTTCTCATGTTACGTATATTATGGATTTTCAATATTGGCAGTGAATATCGGAACGCAACCTGCGCGAATATTGCCCGACGGCAATGAAAAATGACTCTTTGTATAACTGATCTCTGCCTCTCTTTCGCATACGTAAGAAAAATTGGTACCAATTCAAGGCTCATATTCTCATATATAAACAAGAGTGTATAATGTTTTATATGAAGATAAAATTTACTCTTGCATGAAAAAATTCTGTACTGTTGCACTAAAAGTATCATATTTTCGTTATTCAAGAATAATTTTTACGAATTGAGAGGAAAAATATTAGATAGGAAGAATGATATCTTCAAACTGATACAATTCTTAATTTGAAGATATCGTTTCTTCTATTCAATATCTTTCCCTCTCAATTTATGAAAACTATTCTTGCATAACAAGAATATAATCTTTTTAATGGAACTATATTGAATTTTTCTTCATGTATGAGCAAGTTTTATCTTCATATAAATTATATATTCTTGCTTGTACATGAATTTTGAATTGATACTAATTTTTTTCGTGTACAATTAGAAATCACGAAATCATGATACTTTACCTTACTATGAGAAGAAAAGGATTTTTTGTGTCCGTTCTTTTACATTTCGTGAGATCCCGATCGATTGACCAAACAGCGGAAAGTCCGAATCCAAATTCGCGGCAATCCGCGCGAGGCACATTTTCCGCCGACAATTTATCTTACATCGAAATAATAATGGATAGTGCTCGAACTCGCGTGTCGCTTTTGTCCCAAGATTTAACAACGCGCGCGAAATTTCTTGCATGATGTAGGTAGATAGCAATCGCCGGAAACAATGAAAGTGGATTAATCGCTACCTTAGCGAGCGTTAGCGGCAAACATGTCACGCCGTTTCTGTGCCAATGAACGAAATAAGACATCTCGCGGGGGGCCGGGAAGAATTTGTAGCGGAATTTCGCGGTCGTGCAGATTAACCAGTGAATCAGCCGGAAACTCATGCGTGTATGTGAAGTTGCCCCTCCTTTTTTGAAAATTTTATTTTTGAATATTGTTCCAGGTTGTTCTAACTTTGTACTATATTGTTTCAAAGTGATTATTTCATTTCAAACGATTCGCCAATAAAACGAAAAAAACTGTTTTTTTAGTTGGCCCCCTTTTTAAAAAATCAGACAGATCTTTATCGTTACAGATTGTTCTAGTTGTTCCAAACATTGTTCCAGAAGAAGAATTCTGTAAGTCGAACCGAAAGCGCAAAAAATCAAAAAATGTTTTTCAACGTACGAGCTCCCCGACTAAGAGTAAACATACATTTTCTTTCATGTTCCGATCAACAGTTTTTTGTTCTGGGTTGTTTTAGGCCTATGATCACATCTCATGCGGATCTTTAGCGCGCGTCTCAAGCGTGCCCATAGGAGAGAAAAAGAGAAATTCGAAGCCAAAGGTGCGTCTATTATTCTTTCTTACTTTTTCACTGCGTTGATCGTGAGTCGAATTCATGCGCGACCGAATAAATAACTAAATCGTCAGTTTTACGCGCCCTTCTTCGCATATTGAGTAGTAATAACGCTGAGTACCTTATTTTCAGTGGCATATCAAGAGCTCAAAAATTTCACTCATAACTTTCGTATTTATCAAGCAAAATTACGTTCCTGTATATTTATTTCATTATTTAAATAATACAAGTTAATTTAAAACGAAATTGACCTATGCATATATACGAAATATTACAAATATGAAAATATTATTTTTTACTTTTTTAATTAACGCTATTTCTATGCATTAGTTGATCTAATAGAGATGCAATAATAGTTTTTCATTAAAAATCCTGAATGTAGAAAAGTTTAGAAAAAATAAAAAATAAAAAATAAAAAATAGAACATTATATAACCTCAGGGAACACATATAAAAAGTGTTATTTTCAGTTGCGAATATCTCAGCTTTCGAATGATTAATCGTTTTTTAATTACTCCGATAATTATACGGAAAAAAATTAACTTCTATAGCTAAAGATTAGGTCTGATAACTAAATTTCAGTTGCGTTATATAGATAGCTAGTTTTTTCACTGTGGGAGCTAATTCTTTTCTTCGCGAAGGTTATATTTAAATCTACATATAGCGCAAGCTTCAACGAATTTCTTAAAAGAAAAAACTTATTTCTCGCCATTATTATTAACGCGCCGAAAAAAACTCGCGATCGCGAAAATCGCCCGACGATTATCGGGGGGGAAATGCGCGATTCGCGTGTTCGAGAGAAGGGAATAATAATAAGCGATGCCTCGGCAAAAAACGTTCTGCGAAAATAACGGAGCTCATAACTTTGCGAAACCGCTCGATATTCTACGGCGGTGATGAAGTCCGTTGTTTCGGTAAAAACAGGTTCAGACAACAGACGCTCTCTCGCATATATTAATTTCCGTTAGAGGAATGTTTACTCGATGTCGGTCTCGTTTCTCATCTAACGACTACGGTGAACAGCGCGCGCGCACTTTTATCGGTCATGCGAAACGCTGCTTTAATTGTCCGGTTCCTCGCCGGGATCGTATTTACGAGGCGCTCGGTTTACGGAATACATTATCTACGATCTGACACGTAACACAAGCCGAGATCTGTCCCGAACGGACGGAAGTTTGCGTTCCATCCACTATGGCCGCGTTCTCTCGCCCAGTGTATCTCATATCCGATCGTTATTATTACGACGAGAGTCAATGGGACTCGTGCGGGATCACTTGTTCACAGCCGGGATTCGCAAAAGCAGTTCGCGCCAAATGAAACACGCCTCTTCTCGCCTTCGCAGCGCACGAAAGCGCCTGTTGCTCCGCGCTCGCGGTAAACTGCGTGGCACGATCAATTTCACAGGTTAATATTCTGTGTCAGCCCTGGCGATGCATACGCATTACGCAAGCAACAACATTACGCCGTGTCATCGTCGGGTTCCCGCAAGTCACAATTAAGAGGCGCGCGCGCGCACCCCCACTACCCCCATCGACTTCGAGTGACCTTGCGCCACTCTTTTTTTTTTTTTAGCACGCGCGAGGGGCTTTTCCTCGAGATCGTCTGCGAAAATGCGCTCCGAACAAATTGAATTGCACGGCTCGCGCGGCGGTTCGGCGCGCAAGCTGATCTGCTAAGTGCAACAGGAAACGTTGATTAATGGGAGGAACCACGCGAACGTAATCCCCTTGGAATTTACATGAATGACAAGCAGTTCCGCGCGCACGAGAATATAGCCGCCGGCAGGGCGAGGTATAAATCTTTCGGGACGATCTACGAATCGAGAGGAAATTTCCATTGGTTCGACAAGCAGGCCGGAGTGGCCGAACGAATCCGTAAGACGTTCACTCGCTGACCATGGGGAAGGTTGTCGACTTGAAGAGAGCCACTCTGAATATACTTACCATGTAAATAGGCTGCACGTCGCAATATGTACCGGCTACCGTTGCGCATATCGAGTTATGTAAAGCCGCGGAACTGCGATTTAACGATCGCGATAAACAAAATCTTACGCACGCAATGACGGTGCTTATTCTGTTCACGTCGGTTTTACTTGTTCTCCTTTTTAATTCCGAAAAGATTTCTCGGAGTGCGCGAGCTACTTTGTAAATCGCGACTGTAACTCGAGGGGCATGCGGAGACGATTTTGCGTGAATTACGAGATATCACTTACCATTATGATGAAAAGCTCCGCCTGGCTCGGCGCGTGAGTCGAAAATTGCTTGTACTTCGTAAATTAAAGCGCGCCGTCCGTTTCTCACACGACACACGACCGTGTGTTTGTCCGGTTGCGATATGCAAATTTGTCGGTTTTTCCTTTTCTCTCTATCTCTGCGGTAATATGCCGCGAAAATTATGAACGAACTGAATAACGTGACTATTACTCGACTACTTTAGCTCGTGTTTTTTTCTCCGTCCCTTCGCACGATCGTATCTAAAATCTGTAACAAAAAGGAAAAGAGAGAACGGGATTACTCTCGTTATCATTTGTTTCGCGCTGAGCGCATTCGAATACGGACTCTCGTCTGAATAATCGATCAGTCTCAATTATCGGTCGCGACAACGGCATGCTTAAGAAATGCACGCGAAATGGTGACAAATTATCGCCGCATCAAACGTTAAACTTGACTGATTTGTTTACCGTTCGACAACCGAGACGGATTATTGCGATTATTCAGCCTGTCTCTTCGCGATCCGCGTTTGAATTGCTATAAATTGGCTTAATTCCTCGTTTCTGCGACGTCGCTGAATATCGTCACGAGATTTGCCGATTGTTCGTTGCACCATTGTCTGAGACCGCCGCTGATCGTCCACGCGAAGCTCCCCTTACAAAAATATTTCACCGTTTTTAGTCCGTAAGAATGATCAGTTTGAGAAATAAAAGCGTGCATTCAGCTGAGTACGATCCCATTTTTAGGTCGGATAGTGGCTATTTTTCACAAAAACGAGGGATTATAGTGAATTATACGAGTATATCCGAGTGGTATAAACTATTAAGTATTTTTGAGTAGTAAAAACGTATAATACCGCGTAAATTTGAAGTGTGTGAATGCAGTACATTCGGCTACGAGTATAAAATACCGGTTCAACACTTACAAGCACTCACATTACGCATTTTGAAGTGAATGCAAGACTTTTCAACGTGCTTCTTTCCGTATTGAAACGAAACTGAGTAAAAGAGGAACGTATTAACGTGCTCCCACTTATTAGCTGAAAAACGACTATTGAAGACAGGTAATCTCCTCGAAAATACTTTACGAACACTCGCGAGCACTCGTTATATTCCTTTACTTAATAGACCGCGCATGCTTGAAAGTACGAGAAACGGACGTAAAAATCAACAGGCCGGAACCAACGGGCAATATGAGAGGCGATATAAAAGCGGTGAAATATTTTTACAAGGATCCGGCTAAAATTTCCATTCGCTTCAATCTCGCATTTGCATTCCTGAGCGTTTTCCACGGAACCTCGAAGCGCAATCGCATCTAGACCATTTTTCTCGTTCGTGGCTCAAGAGCTTCTACGCGCGCGAAGCAGCCCGGAGTACCAAGTCCACAGCGCCGCATTAAATCTACTCGACTATCGAGCGCTGCCCGGCGGCTCTCGCTGCGAGTCGCGTTTACGCTCAGTTACAGTACAGTTCGGCATACGCGGCTCGTATATACAATCGAAGGATATTCTCTTCCTCATCCCGCGCTCGACCTCGTGAACTTTCTACGACGCTCATCTCGAAGCGCTTCGCGACGTTGTGCAAACTCGACGAGAGCGCGAGTCCGTCGAAGTACCGACCAAAAATTTCCTTTTCACTTCACGGATCATAAAGTTCATAACGAGACGTCGAAGAGGTTTCGGCGAATAATTCGTCACATTCGAGTCGAGATTTTAAATTCTGCGTTAAATCTTCAAATGGAGAAAACGGAAATACGTTCCCATTTGTGGCATCAAAGGAGCACGATAGGAAACCTTTGAAGATTTAACCGTGCAATAATTTATTCATAATTTAAAGTGCTTCTTTAATGCCGCAGACAGACGTTGAAACATACTCGAAGTTTTAGTTTCCCAATGAGTCTTCAAGTGGAGAAAATAGCGATAACTGCTCATTTGTAGCATGAAAGGGGCACGATAGAAGACTTTTAAAGATTTAACTAAGCTGGACTTGTGTAGGACTAATGTAGGACTAAAATCTCGACTCGGCAAGCGTCACCGTTTTACTCACCGTTATGATAAAATGTAAGAGCCTTCCTCAAGTCCGGGCAATAGAAGAGGAAATCTCATTTATATTTGCGTGAATCTATGTAGCATTCGGCTCTCTTCCTGCTGAGAGGGATATCCTCCGCGCACGATCCGTGGTCGAACCTGTAACTCTTTATTTTATACAACGCGCGATAACGCGTCTCGCGTTTGCAACCTGAACCCGTCGATATTTTCGAAGAAATTCCGCTCGGGAACGTACAAACCCACACTCTCGGTACCCCCGGTGACTCGACTTTTACATCGGGATTGTACTAGTCACACAACCGTTTAGAGCGTCTATAAATGTTCTCGTATATTGATCATTTTGTTATTAGTGTTCCCGATAAACCTCCTCTGCTTCACCATATGGCCGCCCGCCAATCGAACCTGAAACACGATAAAAAAAACGTTGTCTGACGTATAGGCCAAGCAATTCCGTGATGCGCCGGCAAGATTATTGACGCCGTCTGCGACGTTGTTCGTGTGTTCACGATACTCATTTATCACATTATGAATTAAGGTGTACCCCGTCCACGATATGTCGTTCATCATATCGCGAATCAAGTTACCCGAGGCCGGGCGTCATCTATCTGAGCTTCAGAGAAATTCCTTTCAATCAGATCCCTCTGCTCTCTCCCCCGAGATAATATCACTCGAGAACGTAGATACAGGCGTGCGTAATCGCGCTCGATTTCTGTCCACGCTTCCATTTTGTATCGCGTCGCGTGAATTCCTCGTAGCGAATTGACCGCGACATCGTGCGTACGATGCAAGGGGTTAATTTGTTAAGGTCGAAAAAGCTATTCGCCCCAATTTTTTTCAATCGTTTAATTTCCTGCCGAGCCGGCGTGACAGGCTCCGAGAGAGCTTGCCAGCTGCATCGTTTACTTTAATTAATTGATATACCTTCTCATGTTTCCGAACTGCTATTGAAGATGGAGGACACGTTTATCCCGCTCGTCAAAATGATGAGAGAGTAAATAAATCGAAAGAACGAATAAATAAATCATCGACGAGACGAAACGCCGCTGGTGCGCGCCCTCTTGATTCCTCTAATTATCCTTAATTCGTAATACCGCCGGCAGCGACGTGATGTATTTAAAGGCCCGCGGCGAGTCTCTGGCTCCGTGATTAATTTATGTAGTTTCTTACGGCGCTTAGAATCCCGCGCGATCAATAGGGAACGAGCTAGAGGTGCTACGGTAGCGCAGGTACACGCAACGCCCGTTATAGCGAGCAGAGTTTGCCGTAGTAACGGCAGCGACATTCTCTCGAGCCGGCTTTTACCGGACTTAATTTGACCCGCGGAATCGCCTTAACTTGATCGCATCTGTCGCGCGATAATGAGGCGAAAAAGGGCGCACGTGCAGCTCTCCTCCCTGAGTAGAAATGTATCCAGTCTACCTGAGTCGAAAATTAATAGTTACCTAGTACAGGCTGGATTAAATGTTCTAACTTGTTACTAATTCCTGATATTGCCTGATTATTCATTGAAATGTAAAATCGGGTTTATGATCCAGTCGTTGCCTAAGTCTAGTCGTTACATATAGAATATGATGGTGTATAAATTGCGCTACATCTATTCTAAAATATATAATCTAGCTGCTGTATACCCGCTTCTAGTATTTAAAAACGTTTGACAATGAGATAGTAAATAAAAATTGAGAGTGTGCGTTATCCCATAAAAATCTGCAGAAAGCAGAAATGAACGTTGTATTACTGGCCGACAACTAGTTATGATTTTTCCATCTCGTAACTGTAGTTTCCTTCGTTTAACCATCAGCCTAACTTATTCATCTATGCATTATCTAACTACTGGGAAAAGTGAATTACGTTACTGGCTAATAGCGACGTTAGGTACAAATTTACTGTCTACTCACGAGGTACTCGCGAAGTTCAATTTCAACTAGGTCTCCCCCCTCACTCTCTTTCTTTCTGTCTCTCTCGTGTTTTTTCACTCCTGACCGATTTTCACGAAAATACGAAAATAACGCGTGTAATTTTGTTAAGTATAAGAAGAAAGGAAGGAAACCAGAGGAAAGCGGCGTGATCTGCGTTTTGTCGAAGGCGATGAATCGCGGAAGACTGGCGTAACGTAGTCGCGGTGAATGAGGAAGGAGGAGACAGTGGCGCGCGGTTAATCCGCTTCGCGAATTTGCCGTGCGGGGCTCGTAAAGCGTCGCGAACGACGCTTCGAAATGACGATTAACGGTCGAAGGATGATGTGCGATTAGTATAATGGCCATCTCGCGGAAAACGGGCGCGCGTGCTGTAATTAGATAATGAGCGCGCGCGTCTGTTAACGGGCAATTACGAGCATTCGCGGAGCGAGTGGGTTACACTCACACTCATCGGGTACGGGCTATGTGTTCGCGCCAGCAGCTCGAAGAACACCTTCAACGGGCCTCTCAGCCGACGATAGTGGTATCCATTCACGGCTGCAAAGGCTGACCTGAAAAAAAGCGAAGGAGAAGATCGCGAATCAGTGAAGAAAAAAAAGAGACGAAAGGAATACGAAGCTCACAAGTGCACTTTAGGCTCGCCATTACACGATACATAAAATCAATGTTATTTCACGCGTAGCTTTCCGAAGTGGTTTCGCGCCGTCTTACGATCTTTGAAAGTTTTTTTATTAACACACGCAGACCCCGTGGTATCGAGAGACATCGTGCGCCCATATTTCGACATCCTCCTCTCGCGTAATGCACACCCGTTTCGAGCGACCTTCGAGAGGTAGACAACCGATCGTTCGGTGCGTTCGCGACGGAAGCGCCTCGTCGTGACCGTCTTTGTGAGCCGCGCAAGGTCCCCGTTCGAGCGGACGACGCGTTGGCGCTCGGGGAAAAATCCCCGAAGCTCTCGAAACTTCGGCACAGATAGCGACTCTTCACGAGCTCATAAAAAATTCCCTTCCGCGAACGCCGTCGGAACGAACGAGTTACCGAGATGCCGCCCGCCATGAAGTCGTCGCTACCGGGTGTCTCGTTCTTATTTGCATCTCAATCGCGGCCTAACGTCTCCCCTGGCAACGGCCATGAATTTTATTCCGGTCTCATATTTCTGCTCCCCATTGTGCGGCGCGAGACGCGCGCCCGCGTGCCCGCTTTCTCTCTCTCTCTCTCTTTTGCTATCAATCATCCCCTCGGCTGCTCGCCACCTCGGGGCTGTATTCCGAACTTTTCCGCCACCTCCGCGAGACGAGGGCGAAGGGGAGGAGGACAACCAGGACGACGAGTCTTCGACGAGCGTGGCCGCGTCTCTCGCGAATTTCGCTCGCCCCTCGCCGCCGCGCGGTCTTCTTCGTCGCAAACAAGAATTCTGCAAACGCCCCCGGGGCCGTGAAATACGTGAGGGATGCGCGTCTAGACGCCGGGGATCCTTTCGTGAGAAAATGCAGAGCGGCGCGATCCTCCCGCTTCTTTACTTCGGAATATCTCGGTTAAACATCGCGACCGAAATCTCGCCGGACGGATAACAAAACACGGCGCGGCGTTCCTCGCATTTTCAATTTCTCTCGCCCCCGACGTGCTGTCGTCGTTCCTATCGTCGTCGTCCTGGTCTTCTTGTATTCGTACAGTCCATGGCATTGTTGATCGTTCCCCTTACATACGCTGGGAAATATTAGGTAAAGTCTCTCGAGCGGAATCTCCCGCCAGGATCTAACCGGTTGGGAAGAAGGTATCATCGGTGAGGTACCTCGAGGGAGCTTCGGGACGCCGAAAAGCGCGTTTGTTTCTCTATTTCCATAAATTGCAATGTAAATTGTCGTACATCTCTCCAGCACACCTTAGAAATGCGTGCATACGTCCAACAGTCGCTACGCACTTAAATAAAATATCAACGCAGTTGCTCAACGAGCGTTTCCCGAGCAGGCCCGGAAACCTTGCGCGATCAGCAGGTAGCTCCTACATCGCCCTTTAATCAGCCTCCTTTCGGCACAAAGGCTCCCGGTTCGAGCGACAACGGTCGATACGATATTATCAGGTAAAATGGAGGAAGCCTCATGGTGGTGAAACTCATAATGCTCGTCAACGGGTTGAGGAAATGGCGGGAGTACGAGAGGATATTGCGGGACCGTCATATTCCTCCCTTCAATGGAAGTATCCTATCAGCGTCCGCGGTAACCTCGTCGCATTTTTTCCTTCCCGTCACGATGGTATCTCGCGGTGAGACGCTGGAAGAGATAGAAGACCGCGGCTTTCGTATCGGACCGATACCGAGAGATATTTTCTCTTTCTTATTAGAAACGCGACTGGAACGTGTTAATTTGCTGTTAGAACGAAAAACAATAGCGTTTTTTACATTACTAATTTGTTTCCACATCAAAACAATTTGTGGATTCAGCGAAATAATCCATATCGAGAAAAAGTACGTGGAATTTTATTTGCGGAGGGTATATGAGAGGGACATACGAGGGCAGTCCGATAAGTACTTAGCCTACAAAAGAAAAACGAAAATTTTGGAAAAGTGGCGATTTATTTCTCAACATAGTCTCCTTTTAGCTCGATACACTTGACCCAGCGATGCTCCAACTTCTTTAACCCATCTGAAAAATACGTTTTCTCGAAGTCTGCAAAGNGAATGAGGAGGTCATCGCCGCCACGGAGGCCTTTGCAGACTTCGAGAAAACGTATTTTTCAGATGGGTTAAAGAAGTTGGAGCATCGCTGGGTCAAGTGTATCGAGCTAAAAGGAGACTATGTTGAGAAATAAATCGCCACTTTTCCAAAATGTTCGTTTTTCTTTTGTAGGCTAAATACTTATCGGACCGCCCTCGTAAGGAAGCAATTTCTATGAAATAAACCCTTATCCCACAAATAAATTTCTAAGCAGTACTTTTTTTTCGCAGCGCAGCGAATGGCGATCGGTACTCTTAACAAATCGTTTTGCTGTCCACGTAGTAACTGGCGAATTTTTGCTACAGCGGTATAAAATTTGCCGTGCCAGCAAATGATTTTTCCCCGTGTATCGGCAATTTACCTCGCGTGTTCCGCCTATACGTTTCACTTCAACGTTTGCGTAAATTCTCTCAAGTATCTACACGCGGGGAGAATCGATTTCGTGCTTGCCGAATAAGAGGAGGAACGCGTTGATGAAAGCTCGTCGATGAATATTCTACAGCGTCAGCATGGTAGCGGCAATAACGGGCTGCTATTACGTAGCAGCCGAGCGTTATTATCCGGTGTATCGACCACCGCCGGTAGAAATCTAAGAGCATAACGTCCTAAGAGGGACTCCGATACGACGAGGGGCTATCGGCGAGGAGTATCGCGACTCCGCGAAACCTCACTCACGCGCGTACCGGAAACCTTCCTTCCTGCCAGCCTTCTTCCTGTCGGCTGCGATCGATAGTTCGTTCCTCGTCACCAGAGATCTTTCTCGAAGAACGAACTTCTCGAAGCCGGCGAAGCGCGAATCGCACGAGCGCGCAGGCCCGACTGGCGATCCTGCCCGCTTGTTTTCTGGTTGCCACTTGGATATATATATTGCGAATTATACGGGCTCGCCCTTCCTGTATATATTCCCGCGGCGAGCCTATCGCCTTTACAACATGCTCGGCGGAGCGTCTGACGGATCGATAGATAATATCCTGAAATTACTCGCGCTAATTGCCAGCTCATAGTTACGTGTATTCGCGCGATCAAACGCGACGCGAGCGTAACGCGAACTTCTAAATAAATTATCCGCGACGTGTGGGGAACACACTTATTGCGGACGAAACAGCCGTTTCGGCTTTTACGATCGTCGCGCGATATCACACGTCGGGTCGACGAATGACTCAACGATAATTACGCGGAGAAAGCGTGTGCGCGGCGCCATCGCCGCGAAATTCCCATTGCTTTTACCGGGGTTCGCTTATCGAGGTGATAAACATGATAAAGCCTGGCCTGGAGTCGGGCTGCGTCAGGTCGTAAAATCGATCTCGTTCTGAGAAAGCCGCGGTTACGTCATATAATCGATCCGTTCGCGAGAGCAGCGCTGTCAAAAGCATCCCAGGGATACGCGTCGAGCGCGCGGGGATTACCGCGGATTGAATAAGATTCGTCTCTCTCGTCTAAAGCGCCCGGCCGACACATGCATCGCACGTTCCCCCGAGATCACGGAGGGGCGAACTATCCTGGGCGTCTGGATCCGGCGTCGGGAGCGAGAAGGACGAGACGGGGCGCGATAGCTGTCGGGAAACGTCACGTAGCGACGTTTCGCCTCTTCGACTCCGAAATCCTCCGTAGACGCGTTCTTCCAGCGGTAAAACGCGGATGACATGGCGCGCGCGACACCTCGAGACACGTTTCGCAAAATGACGCTAATGAAGGCGGATAAACAACGCGGCCTACAGCGCGGCCGGCGAGGATCACCGTCTCGTCCTTCCTCGTCCGTCGACGTGAAGCGCGTCTCGCGAGCGCGAGTCCGAGTCCAAATTTTAGTTCTACGTTAAGTCTTCGAGTGAAGAAAGCGGAAATCATTTCCCATTTGTAGCTAATATGCTCCTTTGACGCTACAAAAAGAACTTAGACCTCCCGGGATGAAATTTTTAATTCTACGTTAACTCGTCGTGTTGAGCAAACGGAAATAACTTCCCACTTGTAGTATCGAGCGGTGGGGGACCTTTGAAGACTCAATGTAGAACTAAACAGATTTAATGTAGAACTGAAATTTTGATAATTCGGCTATGCCCGAAAATTGCGCGAACGCGATGCGCGCCGGGTCGCGTTTGACATTTGAACGCGATCGTCGAACGACGCGGTAAAACGCTCTCGATTGCGCGATTGCGAGCATATAAAACAAACTCGTTGATCCCGACTCTCCCCCTCCGCGCGCGCTCGCGTAACCGTCGACGAAAGCCACGGCGTGAAAAATACGTTTGGTCCTCTGTAAATACGCGGCGAGAGTTAGCGAAATCGATGTTTCCCGACTAGCACAGCGTGCGTCGTCCGGTGTTCTAGGCAGGCCAGCCGGCTGAAATTTGACCGTGATGCCAATACTTCATTTTGATTATCAATATTTGCAGACCAAGTGACGTCCGGGCAAATTCGCGGGGAGCTGTTATGCGAAAATCAAATCACGCCGCGCGGCACGCGCGTGAAGGAAGCGAGCCGGGCGCAGCAACTTTGCCGCAGGTGCATCTCTCTCGCGGTAACATCACGAGTGAAATTATGCCATTAATTAATTGATATTTAACTTGTATGTTTAGCGCAATTAGATGAAATGTCGTTTAATTAGGACGTATTTGCAATTAAATGGCACATTATTCAGCAGCCGAATAAATGAAACAATATCAATTTACTGATTGAACGGCATCAATCTGGCGCATCGCGTCCGCACTCACACGGAATCTCACAGTTTGATCACGTTGGTATATCATCTGGTTATTATCGGTCTCGCGGCGGGTCAAGGCTGGCCAATAGTTATTTTAAGTTTCTGTACGACATATACACACTGATTAGTGTGATGGACTCGTTCACGTATGACATGGCCCGTGGCCGTACGGCGCTGAATGCACCTATTTGCACGCGTTCGCGTAATCGCGCCGCAGTTGAAGGAAAAATACGTGCCAGTCATTGATTAGTTACAAAGGTCGAAGGTGTGAGTCCGCGGAAATAAAGAATGCACTATCATTCCACGTTGTCCGAATGCAAAATTTTCATCTGTGATATTGCAATGCGCGTTATTAATGGAAAAACATGTTCGTTGATCTGCACTAAAAATCTCGAATCGCATCCAACTGTTTCGCTAAAAGTGAGATATAAAAAAGCAGGACGACATTTTCATCACGGTAAAACGTTTAGTCAAAATTTATAATGATTTTTGCGCTGTTTGTTATATAATATAATATTTCTGGGTAGGATTTTTGGGTAAAACTTCTGATTATATAATATATGACGTATGATAACAAAAGATAACATCTTGCCAGGAACCGCAAGTGCATGTAGAGATGTGACACCATGAAAATATAGATACTAATGTTAAAATGAGTATCTAATAGGGATGTTATGATGCCATGGAAGTATCAATACTAATATTAAAACGGGTATCTGATAAAAGAATATCGATATCATTAGTGATACCATCATCAGAACAAAAATGTCGAGATCGATGACTGAGACCTGGCATCGAAATGTTTAAAAAGTTAAAATTAGATTAAATATAAAAATCAGGGAAGTGTTTGTCTTGCAAGATACTTTTAAAAGTTTCGTACGTCTGCGCATAATAATAATATTACGATTTTAAAGATGTTTTTACTTTCTGTACCAGACTTCCTATGATTGGAACCTAAAAATCTTAAAAAATATATATTAAGGCTCCTGCTGTGCTCTCGTTATAATTGTTATTGACATTAAAAGCGAGAAATTACAAAGAAATGTTAAAAATTATTGCGGTATACGAGAAAATAAAACAACGCACAAAATAACTCGTGATCGATTTCGTATACTTATAAAAATATTCGGATGCTCTTCTTTTATTTCAGCAATCAATAAATAACCGTAAAATGAACAGAAATTATTAAAAAAAATAGGTTTCAAACGTGAGTTACATGTTATATTAATTTCCATGAAGTAAAAGTACATGGTATCTTGAAGATCTGAATAAAAAAATTTAAAGAAAAGATATCGAAAAATATTGAAACTAAGCTTAACTTAAACTTAATAAGTAAACTAGTACTGATATAGGTTCGAATATCGAAAACAAATATCGATACAAAAATGCCCAATATCGAAAGAAAATTGTCGATATCAATATCAGTAGTATCACAACATCCCTAATTATAATTTAATTGCATGATATTAAAAAAGTGAATTGGCAAAGTATTCAAACTTTAGATTGTATGTAAACTTCTTTTTCAAATTAAACGTTAAATAATGTATGATTATTTCAAATTATATACGTTTTCAAAATTCAAATATTTAACCAAATCGGCGAGTCGGTCAGTTTTTTCTCGTACCGTATTCTATCCCCTCGGTCAATAAATTTAATAATACCGAGCGTCGTATTACACCGAGGGACGCGAATATCGTCCGGCATCGGTAAGCTCCCGTTCGACGAATCATTCGTTTCGTGCACACTTGCTCGATGACACGTTTGTTTGTTTGATTGAATTTTTTCGCCGCAAGCTGCCCGCCGGCGTTGATTTATTCGCGTGTAACGTGCGCCGCGGCCTCCAGGCCGGGCCAGGCAAATTTATGGCATACGATTTTCCGTGGGCACATACGTATAATCGCGCTTCTACCAACACACAGCCATCGACCTTTCGATAATACCTGCCGATAAGCTTTTGCGATCTGTCGATGGTCCTGTGCGTGCATAAACTGGCATAATTCCTCTTTGCTCTGTGAAGGCCGCGCTCCGCGATCCATATTCACCGTATGTAAGAATAAAGGAAATACAAAGATCAACAGCGTCTCTCGCTTGGCCGCTGCACCGATTTGCTGTGCAATTTTATTTCGAGCCAAAACTCTGTCGATCCGCACGAGAGAGGACCGATTGCAAAACGAAACGAAATCCATCTCTCCCAGTATCGTATCGATCGCCTCGATGTAAGCCGTTGCACAAGGGTGTGTAATTTTTTTCCTTACCTCGTGGAGCTCGATGAAATGACGATTACCAAGCATTGTTTGCTAATTCCAATGCGAAAACCCGACATTTCTTCTTCGCGTGAAATACGTAAATCCGTGTTCTCCCGCCGCGGTTTGCCCGAAATCGTTCTCAGCTGACTCTTCGGCAGATCGATCTTTCACGGACTCTCGCGTTTCGCCGGCGGGATCCAATTACCATACGCGAAACTCGAGCTAAATCCACCTCTCTTGCCTCGTCACGTTGCGTAAAAGGACGACCGGTAACCGAATTTTCCTCGAGATCGATCGTTCTTTTTACGGGCAACAGCTAGTAAGCGGCAAGTAGCTAACTCACCTCCTCCCGCCCAAGGAACAACAGCAAACTCGAAGAGTGGCGGAGGCTAGCGCTGCTCTTCGGGATAAGGGATGTGGGACCCTCGGATATAGAAGCCGTTGCGATAGCGGCTCGGTAGGATATACGGCTTCGTGGCGAAGGAGTCCCGCTCGAACGGTAAACGACAGTTCACTCGGCCGGCTCCGTTCGAAACGTTACGAGCAAAAGGCAGTTTTACACTGACCCCCCTGCCACCAGAACCTCTATGTATACCACCGTCTACACTATCTACCACGCTCGTTGCGTGACTCGTGCATATATATGAGTGTGTGTCTATAGCCACTCGGTCATACATCTGCCTGTGTATGTGTTTACGCTCGGCAAACCTAAGTGCCGGATTTGTACACTGGACCCACCCCACTCCGCCACGACCGACGATCACCTAGCCAGGCTGCGACTTGTCTTTTGTTCCAGCAAAATATTCCCAAATCTTTACGTCGTTCTTTTCTTTCGTTTCTCCGTTTTCGCCCGCTCGGAAATAAATTTCCAAATTCTTAACGAGAGATTTTTCTACGAGCTCTCCGGGCTCGCGGAGACACATAGAAGTTGTAGGCGAACAGTGCGGGATCTGCCTGGTTCTTCCTGCCTCTGCTTTTATCACGAAACGAAGAGTCTGTTTGCGCGGTGTTTCGATTAGATAATTTTCTCGCTCTCTCTCTCTCTCTCTCTCTCTCTCGGTTCTGCTTCCTTCTTCATTGGGCGAAATCGGGCTGGCTTAACGCAAATTGTTAAGTGCGACCGCGTCCAAGACTGAAATTCAGCAAACGGCCAGCTAACTGAAGTCGCGTTCGAAGTAAACATTAAGCGTTTTCCGGTACTGCCGGGGAAAATTGCTTCGTTAATTAAAAGACTTACTCTCTCGCGGTCAGGAACCAATTACATTATGAGGAAAAAACGGCACGCTTTCTCTTTGAGATCCAGCGCAACTGTTTTTTACGGCGTTCACCTTATTATACGAGACCCATATTCTGGAATTAAAAGAAAGGGCATCTCGACTACTCGCTTCAACGGATTGAATTTTTGGAGCGTAGAAAACAGAGAGGAAAATACGTGTTTGTTCTCATGAGAAAATGCTGACCAATCAGAGAATCCACGTTTCGAGTTGAAGTGAATTTATTCTTAGCGGATCGCTCGAAACAAAGGAAACACTGACTGAAACCGCAGCGAAAGAGTTACATGTTTATATTGACTCATTTGGCGAAACACGGGCCGGAGAATTGTTATGGAGCTAAGCACGTGTGTCCGTATTGTTTGCGGTATCTGGGGGATTGAAAGAAAATGAATTTAAATAAATTTAAATAAATTAAAGAAAATGAATTTAAATGAATTTAAAAAATAACAGAGCCGATGTGCGAAAGTCATAGTGCGATAAAACGGGATTAAAATCCTTTAAATTAATATCATACGGTAAGTGTGTGCGTGTGTGTGATATAAATATGCGCTTTATTCGTCTAGACATTTCGATCCCTAGTTGAATCCTTTTCAATAGTAAACAAATATAATAGTTTTACATAGTCAACTACGGCCATACGTTCGATAGAATGTAAATAAAAGAGAGTATGTGAGTGTTGAAAGGTATAACGCAATAACATTGCAAAGTTTGAAGCGCAAACTAAACATTGTCTCGCAAGTGCAAAGTTATATGTATAAAAACGTTGAGAGATTTAAATTCAGCTGCTTAGAACTCGGGTGTCGATCGATTATCTACACGGAAAAAAAGTATTAGCTCTCACAGCTAAAAACTAGCTATCCATATAACATAATTGAAATTTAGTTACCAGACTTAGTTTTTACCTGCGAGAGGTAATTCTTATGACTATCGTCGTACACAGCTATGACTATAGTCGTACACAGCTACAACTATAGTCGTACACGGACAAAAGAATCAGATCCCACGGCTAAAAACTAAGTCCGGTGACTGAATTTCAATTGTATCACCTGAATAACTATTTTTCGCTATGGGAGTTAATTCTTTTTTATTCGTGTAGAGTCTGATTTTTTAGTGATGACACAATATTTCCCCTACAAGAAAATTTCTAAGAATGTTGAGCTGGAAGAAAACGAGGAATAGAAAGACCCGTTCGGTTTGAAGCTACACATAGAGTGCCACGTCAGACGCCGTTATGAATGTAATTCGTACTCACCGAGCGTCACGTTCGCGTCGCGTCGCGCGAAAAATCGATATCGCGAGTCCCGCACTCTTCTTTATCAGCGACAGAAGCCGGTTCGGAACTCCCGAACAGAATTTCCCGCGTGTCTTTTCAATTACCCGGGATCCCGGTATGATCTCGACGAGGCGGTCTTCGATCTTTCCCTACGTCCTCGTGCCTGCCCGCCTCCCTTCCTCTCCAGGACGTGCAAGTCCCAAGAACTCGTGGAATCCTCTAGCCGACGCTCGCGTAATTTGCATACGATTAATCTTGATCAACGCGGCACCCATCTCTTCTCACCCGTCTCACCTCTAGCCGCTTCTCTTCTAGTCCTCGTCTCAGGCTCGTCTTCGTCTTCGTGATCTAGCGGGAAGCGGGTTAAATGGCGAACACCTACCGAGGCCATGATGGATCGTTACGTCTTGGCAGGACTGAGGTTGCGCCAAGACGAATTCGGCAAAGGGGAATCGATCTAATTAAACGCACGTACGGTCGCGCGAGCACGAGCGCGGAGCAAGACGTCGGTGGATGAGAGCTGATTGAATTGCGGTATGCAGATTTGCGTCAACAGCGCATTCCGAAGCGTTGCGTACTGACGATGGTAACCGCGTTATGCCGCGGGCTGAATAATGCCTTGAATCATATTGTTTTGTTTGGGATATATATCTTATGAAATAAATTTTACTTCTAAATATAAAGTTTTTCTATTGTCGAATCAACATGCGGTCTCGTCTGCCAATTTTACGGTGAAAGAGAGGCGAATCAGTCGAAACGGCGAAACATTCTACTTTTCGCTACGAAACGAGGTTCGATTTTTTTTCAATATACACCAGGCGCACAATGGCGCGTGGATTTCTTTTTTTCTCTCGTTTCTTTTTTCTTCGATACGTAAAGCACAATCTCGTGCATTGTGGACGCGCAAAATCGATACACGGGTTTACTTTGTGCCAAGTTACATAAAGTTATATAACTTAGACTCGGGCAAGATGGATTGCGCTACCGTGTCTGCTTGTATTATCCCACGGCGGATTCGGTAGCGAGAATCGATCTAATTAGACACGCCTCCATCAATCGCTACGAGACACCGAACGAGCATTCGTGTTAATTGAATCGACGGTTATCCACATTACGCGCGTGCGATATGTTGCATCTAATTCTACCAAAACATCACTCGCTCGTCGCCAGAGATATCTCCCTGTCGTTTATATTATATAAGCAGAATTTTTCTCAAAGATATAAACATTCATAAACCAAAAAAATACCATAGTTGCCCAGCTAGGATGTATAAGACGGTTGCAACAATAAGTTTTTTTACGTCGAAACACAAAAAAATATGACGAAGCGAATCTGTGATTCGCGAACATGCGCAATAGATGGCCAAAGAGCTGTCAAAATTAGATGTGCATATTTCAAAATTACATATGTATATGTATAATTGCATATGTAATTTTGACAGCTGACTATCTACCGCGCATATTCGTGAATTACAGATTCGCTTCATTATGATATTTTTTGGATGTCCCGAAGTATATAAAAAGAAACTGTTGCAACCGTCCTGTAACCGACTGTACTAACGTCAAAACAATTTCAAGGCAATATAGGATTCAGAAAACAAGAAATAAAACTGTATGCAGAAGTTATTATTTTTCAAGGAAATGAGACTTTTTTAATGATCTTGAAATGCACTTAAAAGAAATTCCTATATTTGTGTATGTGTGAATGTCTTTCTTATATCATGCATTGTTGTAATGCTAATAAAAACTTGAAGAGTTAATTATTAAACTGTATATAAATACATTAGCATTTTAATAATAAAAATTAATTTCATAAAAAATTTACAGTCACATAAATTGTTATAATTAGCAGTTGGTCAGAAAAGTCGACTTGAGAGAGATATGATTTTCAGATCGTACTGCTTCCTAAGAAGTGAACTGGAATGTTCATGACACATTTGAAACAAATCCATGAAAGACGCGGCATTAACTCGAAAGCCAAATTAAGCAAAAAATATTATCTTAAAAATAACCTTATAATTTTGTATTATACTTTTCTTACCTGGTATTCGTCATTACTCATCGTGTTTTAGCGATTTACCGTACACTGCATGCAAATAATTAATTTTACTAGGCATAAAACATAAAATATATAACATAAAAATTACACTTTTACTATTTGTTCAGATAATATTTACCTTGTAAATATCATGCAATACAGTGCGATCGGCACGATTTCAGTTGCACATCGCTGCCTAGAAACTACGGTCTATGACATAAATATGAATATCTCGTTTCTGCTGTTATAAACCTACAAACACAATAATATTAAAAGTTACACAATAGTTACCAAGATACAATTTTTCCCCATATTAACATACGCGCAATTCAAGCTGCGTTGAAAATGCATATATCAGTATATCTTTTACTTTTTCGATATTTTCTTCTACGTATGGTAAATTCACGTACAATCAGGTTCAAAAATATATCTGACCAAACTTCAGTATGAATATATCCTAGTCACGCAATATAATTCTAATAAATCATTATTGTGCTTTACATCATTGAACAAAAATTTTTAGTATGCTTTACATTATTCAACAAAAATTTTCCGCATATATCGTTTAACGATTCCCTCGAATATGCTCGTATTTCGACCAATGGTAATTCGCTCTACAGTTTTACTTCTTCGCATGCAATATTTTCCTCGTGACTTTCGCGGCTCTCACATTCGTTCCACGTTAAAACGATAAATCGATATTCGTGTAAATGCAACTCACATGCACCGTAAATAGAAATTTGCGGCCCGCGACGTATAATTATTGTTTATTCCCGGCACGACCGCAACGCATCGCACCACATCACCGCCGCTATCTTCGATACCTGCATCTTTTTTTCTCTTTCAGGCTCGCCACGCACTCGATATTATGGCCCAATGAGCCAAAAAGCGGGGAAACTCGAAATTTCCATTGCTAATGACGCGAAAGCATTCCCAGTCGACGTGTTATCGTTATCTTCCCGTCGAGCTGTATGTAAGCTCGGCGGCACAGGCAAACGAATTTAATCGCGTATCCCCGAATTTTCCGCGCGATAAAGCTCTCGTCTTCACCTCTCCCTTCGACTCGCGCGGAAAACACCTCACTAACAAAAATAACGGCCTCGGGGCGCAGAGTCTGAAAGGAGTGCGTTATTAAAAGAACGACTCCCCCGCCGCGCGTGTTCTTCCCTCGTTCGTCTGTGTAATGATCCCAGGAAT
Organism: Dinoponera quadriceps; assembly: GCF_001313825.1. Taxonomy (NCBI): domain Eukaryota; kingdom Metazoa; phylum Arthropoda; class Insecta; order Hymenoptera; family Formicidae; genus Dinoponera; species Dinoponera quadriceps. Next base: position 782,456 of record NW_014555522.1, read on the forward strand.
ACTAAACTCGCATATTTATACGCATTGCAACGCGAAGGAACATTCTTTTCCCAGCGAATATTATTCAAAGACAAAAAGTGCGCTGTATCGGGCAACTTTTTGGTTTATCGTTATTACTCTACACTTGAATCCGAGTATGCCGAGCGTCTCAGGGAGAACTGTTGTAATTTAGCGGGGGAAAACTCCCAAGACTAGTTGGTGTCCCGGAAAGTACTGTAAATTAAAAACTAAGAGATCCCGGCTCTATCGTTCTGCTCATTCTCTACGCAGGCTTAGTACATTCGAGCTCGAGCGCGATTCGCGCCTTAATCATGCTTGCTACTTCGCTTTTATGCACACAGTCGGCGTTATGTATGCAATACTATTCCCTAGACGAAAAGTCGCATCACTTTCAGCTTTATACGTAATGCATAAAATTGAAAATCGTAGAAGTAATATTAGTTATAATGGTGGAATTCTAATGAACGTTAGAACAACGTCGGCAAATACAGCAGCTTTGCAAAAATGGGAAGTTTTATCCGAAGATTTCTACAGAGCTTGGGATATCTGTTATGGCTTGTTATCAAGCTATACAACATATTAAATGTCATGGAACGCCAGATAATGTTCCTCGTAAAGCGAGACTACGAAGAACGATGAGACCACGATGCGTTTCGGGTCATTATCTGCTTGATAGATCCATTCTTTCGGTATATATTTTTCAGCAAATGGAAGCAGTACATTCTCTACAATGTTCAAGTACGTAAATCTATCCATGATTCCTTTTATTCGATGAATAGGAGTACACAACGAAGAAAACTTAATAAAAGAATAAGTATACAACGAATAAAACTTAATTTTCCTAACTGTACGTAAGTATATGTCCGTCAATGCATATATATATCCTGTATATACAGAGTGAGTCACTTGAAATTGCAATCTAAAATAACTTAATAAATATCGATTTTACGGATAAATTTTTAAACGAAAGTTAAATGATTTTGAAGAGGTACGTATATTCTTGTCATCTAACTTTTTTCTATGTGGAGGCGCCAAAATCATCTGAAAGTCAACTTAATTTTTTTTAAGTCATATAGTTTTTTTTTTAAACATAAATTGACTCCTCTATTTATTCATAAAATTAATCTAAGGTAAGGTCATCCAGAAAGAGAGAGAGAGAGAGAAAAGGAGAGAGGGAGAGAGAAAGAGAGAAAATAACACCACTTTAACATTTTTCTACATAATAATATGGGGGGAAATTGACTACTGATATTAATCATTGCACCTTTGTGCATCGATATTTTTGCAAAATGCAATGAATTTTTTAAGGTTTTTCTATGTTTATTTACAGCGATTCCACCTGTCATTCTACGTACAAAAATGTTAAGGTGAAGTTATCGAAAAGTAAATATTTTATGAAATATTTTATATTTTGTGTGCTAAAAAATATCAGAATAAAAAATAAAATACTTTGAAAAATATTCACTTTTTGATGATCTTACCCCGATACTTATATATACAAAATAAACAAAAAAAATTGTATTAAAAAAAACACTATATTATATCATTTAAAAAAGTAAAGTTGACTTTGAATTATTAATTATACAACGAAGTTAAAGTCACTAATATTCCTCTTTAAACTCTATAACTTTTGTTCGAAACGCTTCTTTCTAAAATACGACGTTTTTTTATATATTTAAGCATATTTTTTAAATGGGTCCTGTGTATATAATTGTATATATAAATTATAATAATAATAAAAAGTTTTAATTTAGGAAACAGTACAATATATATATATATGACACCATACCCCGTATACCTTTAGAAATGAAAACAGATCGACGAAGCGAAAGTGAAAAATATTAGGGACAATATCCACGGGACGATCGCATTTTAAGGATCAAGACGGGTCAAGCAAGCCCGGCTCTAACGGCAGGGTAAATAAACCTCGTGGTTATCCGATGGAGACAAAATAGCCCGGAATGTGCGCGCGTGTGCGTGCGTAACGATATCTCGTATTCCTATCTTCTCCCCTACGGGCCGACGGAGCTCATCGGGATACAAAAACTATCCCGTTCGCTCGTCCGACTATCGTATTATCCGACTCGGAGTTCGGAGGGCTTAATTTCGCCGACGATTGATCTCGAATCTCCATACCGGCTGAATCCGGCAGCGTGGGCACCCGGTGATCGCGGCGGTATCGCGCTCACCACGAAACCCCCTGAGAGATTAACCCTCTCGACTTATTTCGAGCGATCTAACTCTCCCGCTCACCCGCACTCACCGTCGCCGAGAGGAATCTCCCTCGCGGAGACACTTGAGGGACGCGATGCTGATAAAGGATCTCCATTCACGAAAACGGACTGGCACGTAGCGCAAGCTCGAGCCGGCCCCGACTATCTCGGTCGCGTCCCCGTGAATGCACAATTGCGCGCATTGTGTGTCCGACGACTACGACCAGCTGGTAGTAGGTAAGGAGAAACGTGCGCACCTCGACGTCCCGTCGCGTCACGTCGTGTCTCGTCGTTGCTGGATCGCGCTAGTTACGAGACGCGCGTCTCGCATGCGTCGTCATTTATCTCTCCCGCTGAATTTCAGATATTTCCCGGGACGCGCGCCCGCTGGACGGTTATTGCGAGACAAATGGCGCGTAATTAACACGGGTACGCGCCGGAATAAATGGAGAGAAGGGAGTATCCGACCGATCGCCATCGACCGGATATAATCGAGCCAATTGTACAGCGATCGCTTCCGGCCGGTCGATCGGCGCAAACCGCCTGATTCAATTACGCGCTGTTTTACAAGTGAGATTGAAAATTTAACAAATCGCAGGCGGAACGGGCGGATCGCCGCCGACGGCGAAGAGTATCCGCTTGTGCGCGTTAAATCCTATCGGCATAGCTCGCAGAACGCAAGACGCAGGTCGCAAACGCAGGCGAAAGATGACGATCAGTTCCTCGCATTTACTCATAGAGATATAAGAATAGAGGGAACAAAGGATATATGCTACTTGTAAGTGGAAGTGATAGAGGTCAAGAGGGAGATGGATGCCGAGTGTCCTATCTGTCTCTTTCTAGTCGAGCGCTGTGATTGATTGTTACAATGAGCCACCAAGCGACTACGCGACGTCAGGAGGGGAGAAAGCAGACTAAAATTTCGTTTTGTAAATATGCGTGCACATGTGTGTAGAATTAAAATTCGTTAAATATTCGAACGTTAACAAAATAATAATTGGACGCGATTTGTTTAAAAATGAGGCATTGTTTGAAATGCAAAGCGGAGTCTTATCCTGGATATAACCGCAGTTTTCACTCGTAAGAAAGTACAAATACGTAACCTCAAATAATTATATGTTATTTTTTCCTACATTTAAAAAAATATGTAAATGTTGTAGACTACCGAAGGATGTAGATATAAGGCGTAAATGGTTGAATATACTTCAACTACCTTTGTATTTTGAAGTGAAAACAGCATATATTTGCAGTGATCATTTTAGCAATGACAGTTTCTTTGAATTGGATGGAGAAAAATGTATAGCTATATCGTCGTTGGCGCGGCAGCCAATCCCAGCGCGTGACTAGAAAGAGACAGATAGGACACTCGGCATCCATCTCTCTCTTTGCCTCTATGACTTCCACTTACAGGCTTGTTCCCTCTATTCTTATATCTCTATGCATTTACTAGAATTGTAGACCGGACTTTATACGCCTGACTGCGTCGCAGCGTCCGAGTGTAGGCGTTGCACGAACGCGTATGTGTGTCTCCGTCTAGGGTATAATAATTGCGAGCTACTGCGAGCATGTTGGTCACAGACGGTAGGCGCATAAGCAGCGAGTTTAATCCCCGCGGAGTCGCGCAGTCGGCGAGTTCTCCGTGTTTCACAAAAGATTTTCGGTACGTCTGTACACATACATACGCACGTACACACTGGCTGCGCAGGTACCAGTCCCATTCTTCCTTATCCTCCAACCTACATCCACCCTCGCCACCCTTTCGCTACGCTCTCGTAGCTGAAGTAAAGTAAGCGTGCATATTCCGCCGACGTCGTCGACGTCGTCGTCGTCGCAAGGCGCGCGCGTCTGCGAATGACAGCAGTTGTTTCCAAGTTTATCCGAAGCTGCGGAATGTATTCGGCCTCTTAATTCGCCCGTCTACCTGCGTTCGCTCTCGAGGAGGAGGCAGACGAGACACGTGCGCGATGATAATCGCCACATATCCGCAAAGCCGGTCTCTCGCGCACGTGAGTAGCGAGCAAGCGCGCATGTCTTCGTTAGCTAAATTTATTCCATTATTATGCCGATTCGGTTTAAGAGGCTCAGTTGGCAAAGCAGAAACGTATACACGCGACATTAAAATTTAATGACGGCGGGACAAAGGGAGAAATGCGGATTAAGTGCACCATAATACACGGTGGATTGACGAAAACAGGATCGATCGATCGATCGGGAAAAAAATCAATAACGAAACAGTGATGTGTGTATATAACTGTGTAGGATGTTTAACACTTCACCGACCGCTAGCCTATTAATCGGCTTTTTGTCTTCCTCGATCACTCCAAACAATACAACCTTCAAAAGGCCAGTATGAATTTCGTAGAAATCATCAAATTTTGGTGGAAGTATGTAATAATGGCAAAAGAAACGTCAATATGATCTCAAATATACATTCTGCACAATTAACGGAATCCAGAAACAGAAGTAAAAGATCATACGATCCCATACAGAAGCCTAATTCAATTCAATCGTAAATTATAACAAATATATGAAGGTCGTAGATCGCGCGGACCAATATCTATCGTATTATTCCATTTTTAGAGAAACAAAAAAATGGACTAAACGAGTTGTAATATTTTTTATCAACTGTGCACTTTTCAATTCATTTAAAGCATACACAGTTCTCAACGGAAAAAAATATTACGCACAAGAATTTCCTGCACAAAGTGGCAGTTTCGTGGATAGAAGATTGTGAAACTAATTGTACAGAACAAGATGACGATCTACCAAATTCTGAACCCACAAGAAGAACACCCAGATTAGACCATCCCGGAAGACTGTGGAATTTCGGAAAACATAAACTTATAAATATAGTGACCAGCGGTCGAAGTGTAAAACCTCAAAGACAATGTAGAGTTTGTGCAGTTAAAAAAAAAGAAGTAGAACATGTTTTGTCTGTAAATTTTGCAATGTTCCACTACATAAAGGCGACTGTTTTGAACGATATCATACTTAAAAAAAAATATTAAACTATTTCTTATTTGAAGTATGTCAATATATGGATTATGGTATATTATATAACTATTTAACTGAAAACCGTTGTAATAGATAAAATAAATATAATTTAGCATTAATATTATCGAAATAAAAGAACTTATTAAATCTAATTATCCTATAATAACAGAAAGCGGGCAATTTTATCTGAGCATACGAAAAGCACAGATACTCCCGCGCGACAGTCTAAACCGAAACAGAGCCGGCGCCAGGCAGGATTTGTGGCCGAGCGGCCAGTCGGACGTGCGTATGCTGTTGAAACGCTAGCGGTCGGTAAAGTGTTAACATTTTCATTTTTAGTCCAAGCGCGTAATTCTGTAAGATTCCGCGTTTATCCATGAGTCCCTCTCACACGGTAAAAATTATTTTGCACTTGTGTTTTAATCAGGCTTTGTTAACATTTTTGTGTTAAATTTTTAACATATCCGTGTGTTAATTTAACATGTTGTGTTTATTTCAACATTTTGTGTTTTGTCGATTTAATATATATATATATATATATATATATTAAATCGACAAAATCGACAAAGTAAAAATAATAATTTTATATTTCAATATCGATTAATACATTAATTTTGTATTAATTTTTACATAAGATTTGTTACTTTTCAACGTATTCAATGTATTTACGTTGTATTAACTTAACACAAAACTTGAATGGACCATTTGGGATATGTGAAACGTGTTAAATTTAACGCATTTTTTTTTATTGTACATCCTCTCTTTATCCTTCTCACATTCCTTCTGAAAGGCCGTCACTGCGTATAGTAGACGTAATTTTTACGTTGTACTGCTAATTTTCAAATGTATATCTTGCTTAATTGTTCGTATCATGCTACTATTTTACAACCTTTTATCTTGGCCAAGTAGAAGTTCATGTTTTTACTTCGCCCATTGCGTGTTGTTTACTCGATATTATCACATGTATGAAAGTATACCGCATCCCGCACATATCCAGCACGCAATAAAGCTATTATTATTATTATAAAGTGGATAATACGACTACGATAAGATACTCGGATAGAAATTAATCGGGGTGTGCCCCAAGTCTATATGTGGCCCTGTATAGGCATGTCCCAAAATAGGCCTACCTCTGTTGAACCTAGATATGGTCTAGAAAGACAAATTCTGAAAGTGGAATTTCGTCGATAAGCTCTGAATAGACACATTGACGTGGATGCCCCTAATAAGACACGTGGCTCGTAGAGCTCAGTCCTATGTATAGAGCTTAGTTAGATGGATTTATAAAACTGGCTCGAAATCGTACGAGTGTTATTTTCTGTGTAGGACTTACATAATAACGGAGAAAAATTGTGTAGAGCCTTTCCAGCCTCCGTTTTAAATTTCTACCTAAATTCTACTAGCCGTCGTACTTTTCGGCAAAATTGCCGTACTATTTAATGTATATAACGCTCATTAGAATAAAACTAGTGAAAACCTCCTTTGGTTCCTCCCCTTCGCGGATCTCGCGTAATCTCCCGCAAAGTGAAGTCCGTTCGAAGCGTAAAGTAGGAATCGAGGCTGTGCGCCAGAAAGCTCTAAATTTATCACCAATAGCTACCTAGATATACGAGAAGCTATCTTTGATCTCCCTCTCTTTCCCCCTTCCTCTCTTTCTCTACTTCGAGTTGATTTACAAATCGTGCTTTAAAACAGCTACCCGCTAAACTAGATTCTCAAGAAACGGGGAAATGAAATTTCTTTTTTTATATCTCGTTCGCGTTTGGCACGTGAAACGTCGAAACGCAGCGTTTTTGCGTAACACCGGAGATATCGCCGGCGAGGATTACAATTTCTCCTCGTGCGGGCATAATCGACCGCGATTCGTTTCCTCGATGTCCTTGCCCACCTGATCCCGCCTGGGGGGNAGAGTTAAATGCTGTCGTATCGTGCAGAATTACGGCGGCTTAATCTTTCCCTTCCTTTCTTTCTTCCTGCCCTTCGGCCCTGCCGGCCAGCCTTCGGGAGAGCTTCCAGTTATTCCGAACACGTAGACGATCGAGCTAAACTTCTCTTTAACGCGTTCTGTACCCACGAACACGCCCTACGATGAAAGCGTTCTAGCGCACCATCTCACGCTTTTCTCGTAACAGCCATAATTACGCGCCTAATCCGAATAAAATGTCCAAATGAAATGTTTCGGCGAGATGAACGATAATTAATCGCGCGGGACGCGCGCCAGCGGAGAACCTCGATGAAAATCGTTCCGGGGCTTTGGCATTTGATGCGCAAGCAAATTCAGTCGATTCTCGCGCGAGAGACCGCGCTCCTTCGATTTGTCCGCAGTGATCTGCGAAGTATACGTTCGCGCGTTTACGCTCTTTCTTCCGCTTTTTATAGCGGCTCAGTCATTCCCGTAGACTTCGACGGGAACCGCCCGGATGTTACGGCGACCATTGGTGCCGAGGAGAGCGCGAAGAAAAGTCTGTTCGCATGTGAGAGATAACGTAACACACGCACGCACACACACACACACACACACTTTCTCTCTCTCTCTCTCTCTCTTTCTCATTTTACCGCTATAATCCGCAATGTCGAAATTTTCATCCTTATTACCGTGGAGCCGCGTACGTTTCGCACGAAAGTTTCATCGAAGATGCGCCGCGACCGACGAAAATGGCGGGCGGAAAATTTAGCAACGTCGAAGGGCCGTGCACAGTGCGATGGAGAGATAAAAGAGAGAGGTGTCGACGAGGGAGAAGGTGAAAAACCGGGTACACGTAGGGTGTCCGGAAGTTGTCCGCGCTTCTTATCGTTCACGTGCGAGCTCGACAATGACGAAGCCCGATTCCCGCGCGACGACGATTCCTCTCGACGTTATTCGCACGCGAAGCTGACGACACCTCCTCAGTCAAGAAGAATCCCATGGATAAGTCTGAGATTTTCGGCACACGAAGTACTCGCGGTGAGCGAGCTGGAGAGGACACCCGATATACGCAGCTCACTGGAAGCCTGTCTTTTTATCCATTCTCGCCCCCACGGTGCTCGGTTATACGGGGGACCGTGGCAATAAATTCCGCCGTTTCACGCTTTATCGTTGCGTCTCCTTTCAATTTTGCGCCATTCGCGACGCGCAAACATCGATCTTCGTGTTTCTCCGCGTGAATCGACGTCTCGCGCCGTGGCCCGGGACAAATAAAAGCCCTGGGCTCCTCTTCCACATCCCATTCCCGCACACATACGGTTTTCTCTCACCGTTGGCAATATTTAACCAGTCGGCCGGGCGTGTCAAACGTACTCGTCGATAATCGCCTTCGGCGGAAATTGATGGGGAAGTATCCGTGCTTGTGGGACTCCCCGTTTGCGAAAATTGTAGCCGCCCGTCGGCGTGTGGCAACGTATCGCGAAGTACGAGTGAAAGCGGCGACGTCAGCGCGATTCGCCGCCGTCTCGCGTTTTCCGAGAGTCGAAATTTGAGCTCTACATTAATCCCCTGCAAGTTTCATCGAACTTAAAAGGGTCAATTGGGAATATAAAGATGTAACACTATACAGATTATTGTCGTAATAAATCTTGATGCTACAAATTGGATTCGCGTTCTAACGAGTATTATTAGAAAAACTAATTTCAGAGCACGCCTGCGAAACTTAGATCGGTATTAATAGTTGTCGCTGTCATGTTGTGTTAATAGAAAAACTCATATTTAACCTCGAATTCAAATCCGACTATCTCATCTGAAACGAATTACAAGTAACAATTATTAACACGGGTTTTAGGCCGGTATTTGTAGTTTTAAATGATTTACGATTTTAAATTGGGAGCGCAATTAATAATAAATTTGTATTCATGGATGATTATTCAGCTGTTTGTATCCATATATTTTGTTGTGAAAAAAAGTATTACGAATTAATGAATAATTAAAGATTCATAAAGATTCAATTATGATTATTTATCAAACAATGACAGACCATACGTGACTATATAACTATAAATGCCAGCTTTAAAATAGATTCTAAATTTCGACTCGGGTATTTTTTTATATTCGGCGTTCGTCAAATGCCCGTTAAAATCGGAAACGTTTTATTTAATAATAATTCGACACACCTGTAAATATATTACTATCCTGATGTTCTACGTCTTCGGTGTTCTTTTTAATATCTTGCTCTTAAATGCTCCATAATTTCAAACACTCATTTGTGGTTACATTAGCACTGACACTCGCTTAAATACGATTAGATCGGAGGAACGTGTGTCAACTAACGCGATGCGGCGAAAGCCCGGTTAAATATTTCAAAATAGCCGACGAGATATTTTTATCATCCAATCGTGAATAACTCATCGATACACATGCTATGCGTCGCGATACGTGTGTCGCTTATTGACTCAAGCGTAATAAATCGGTTATGAAATGGTACGTGACGCTTGACAGTATAAAAACAATGGTCACCTTTGAAAGGGCAAAGTCACCAACCGCCAATCGATGACAAGGCATAATCGGCGGCCACGACAGCGCTATTACGATGATTACCTCAAAGCATTCCGAACATATGAGGTGGCTAAGGTGATAAGTTATGAAATTATCAGGACAGTTGTACACGATTAATAACTAACACAGTGTTTCCGATTGAGTTATGTTTTTATATGATATCATTGAGCGCTTGGTGATGATGACAATCAAGATTTCACTTCAGGAAACAGGATGCAGCGGCTTATTCCTTCTTTTTCATTTATTTTGAGCCTCCAAATTTTATTGAAATTTATAAAAAATAATGTTATTCAAGTTACTAATTTATTTATTAATCTTTATTAAACTCTTTTATATTTGCTTATCATAAAAAGTACTTTCTCTCCCTGCAGTTATGTGTGAATTAATCACATGTATATAATATATTGTTTTTTGAAATTAAAAATTACGAAAGATTAAATAAATGTATAAAGAGAGACCCTATCGAAACAATTGAATATTAAATAATTCCTAAATAAGTCCTTTAAGTCTCAATAAAACGGTATCAAACGATTTGCATCGTCAAAAATCAATAATCTGAATAATATTATATTTCGAAATTCTCCATTGGTCCTTCAAGTTTGACGGAATTTGTAGCGTTATAATGTACATCTAAAATTTCGAGTCTTATCATGTTTGTCCTTGCGAAGGATTTATCTGCAAGCGTACTGAAGTAAATGGAAACCAATGTACTACTAGCTAAATTAAAAAAGTTGTATTTCATCAATTTCTTAATGAGAAATTTACGCGCTCGACACGCACAGTTGTTCCTCCAATATTACTTTAATCTAATTATAAAACATTCGTCGATATACTATACGTAATCATATACCGATACGCGCATGAAATATCTGGTTTTTAATATAGGCAGCGAGAGACTAAAAAAAAAAATTGAGTAGACGAATGAAAGAATAACGATGAACAAGATTTTAACTCTCCGAGTAACAACCAGAGTCATTTTTGTGTCCAGGCTATTGTGAGAAGTGCTCGTTTCTCAAAACAAAATCATTGAAAATCCAGTATTTAGCAAATTATCGTTGACAAAACAGCGTATATGGTCTTCAAGTAGAATGATAAAAGAAGTTTCGGTAATTTTTGGAGATTTTACCGAACAGTTCTGAAGGAGAAAAATTGAGGAAGACACAAATGATCCTGGTTGCCACTCCGAAGGTAGTGAAAATACATTGCCCCTCGGAAGGTTAATCGACAGAGCAGTTGTCTGTGGCGAGTCGGGAGTTTCGATTTCCCGCTCTGCTCATCTTCGCAGGACATTCTTCTCCTTCGGAAGCCCGTGGTGAGCGTATCGCTCGGAATTTATCGCGCATTCGTTTCGATCACGAGCTCACTCGAGATAAAGGTGTGAGGACCGCGTTTGTCTCGTATCGCTTTGAAAAAAAAAAAAGTACGTAAATTTCCCTTAATTCCATAATTCTAAAAACCTTACGAACTAATCGAAATGAGATTCTCCTACGCATACTAATAACTCTCTGGAATCTTCGCTAAAATAAAGTCTCCGCGGGAGTATTTACAGATTCGGTCCGAAGCCGCGTCGAGCTGTGTTTCGCGCCTCGCTGGGCATTTCTAAAATCTGCTCCTCTCAGGAACTCGGCCCAGATCTAAATTCGTGTCGCCCACAGGCGAATGAACATCTAAAATCTCCCCGACGAAGCCTGCGAGGACCGCAAAGTGCATCCTCTCTATCTCGTTTCTCCTGTTTAAGCTCATATTACACGTTTCGTCGTGGCATCGAACGAGAAGTTCAAACTATCACAGCAATTGCCACGAAAATCGCTACGCGCGTGTGCCGTGAGAGCACGAATGAGCAAGAGAGAGGCTTTGTCGGGAGGACATAAAATTTAAGCTAATTCTAATTGCTCCACGGGTCCTCCAGCGAAGAGCCGCCGGAGCTTGGCTCGATCGAACAGCGCACTCAAAACGTGTCCATGTGAATGGTGTCCATGCTGGTGTACATGTTGGGCATGCTGTTCCTGCTGGGTTGACCGAACACAGCCACGTCGCCGGCCTCGTCGTCCAGCTCCTCCGAGAAATTCACCAGAACCTGCGCATTTCACCGCATTATTACCGTGAGAGCTAATCTCTATAAAAAAGGCCATCTCGGCTGCTACGAGCCGGGGAGCTTGACCGCGAAAGCTCTTCCCTCTCGCATGCGCGCATTCAACGTTACGACGGAAGGACCGCGTCCTGTAATATTTTAGAATGGAAATTCCAACGGGGGGGGNGGGGGGGGAGAGCAAATGTTGTTGCGTCGGCATGGTTTTCCGCGTAACGTCAGTGCGCGAATGGCCGCGCGCTGGCGCTAGTGCTTCGACTTCGTCGTTATCGCGCGATGTATGGCCGAGAAGGCGCGGACGACACGGGCGTTTGCGACGGAAGAAACAGTTCTGTAACGGCGCACAATCTCGTCCCGCCGATCGCGCGCTGTAAGTCGTAACGCCCGCGTTCGTAATTATCGCGACTGCAAGTCGCGTTGCAAGACTGAAGTTCCGCGAGGCGCAAACTTTTGGTCGTAGCAGTTCCGCGCGTGCTCTGCGTTGAAGCACGATCTGCGCGCGCGACGCTCAGGGAGTTGCACGACGAAGGGCTTTTCCTTGCAAGAGGAAGTCCCATAAAAATCTTGAAACTTCCCCGACCGGCCAAGTTCGCCTGGTTTACATACACACAGGCTCGTCGCCGCCGACGTCGCGACGCTGCAAAAAATTTCCCACTTTGTTCGCGAGATCGTAGCCGTGGTCTTTGCGTCACGGAGAAGAAACGCATTTACATAATGTCCCGCGTCCAGTTGCGAGCCGACCGCTTGGAATGGATTTCTCTCGAATGTGAGCGCGTCTCGCGCGAAGAATCCGTGTAGAAAATTCCTTGGGATCTAATTGGAATCCTAATCCGATTTTCCGAAATAATTACGGATTACAGTTGGGAAATATGCGCTGATTCTGGTTAAAATTGTAATGCTTCAAACACATGATTCTAAGCACAAACAGATCCTATTTAATTCCCAATGTTTTTCTAAAGATTATTTCTAGTTTCCATTTTATACTACGATTGGATCAAATATGCGAGACACGTTAAATATTTACATTTATACACGGAGAAAAATATTTTGCAGGCAAATTGTCAGCTACTGTGGTGACAGCAAAAAGATTTGTCAAGAGTATTAATTGCTGTTTGCTGAATATATAGGCAGTTAAATAATTTGGTTATGCCAATTGAATTTTATTGCTGTCTCAACGACGATTTGCCAAAACAGCGAAGTATTAATATTTTTTCCGTGTAATCAATTTTTTTGCCGTCACCGTAGTAACCGACAATTGCTGTGCCAGCAAAATATCTTTCTCCGTGCATGACATACACATACGCTACGCGTGCTCTATTAAATATGGTAACGTTAAAAATGTTACCCCGTTTGTTTACTTCCTAATTTAATATTTGGCCAAACTGTCATTCGACTCGGACGATAACGGTTACACGTAGCAATGCACAACACTAATCAGCATCGTGGAAAAGAGGGTTCATCCCATTTTTGGGATAAGAATGAAATTTCTAATTGATATCGCGATAAAACAACCTATTTTGGGACAATTTTGGGTATTCTATTTAGAATTTGTGCCGCATATAGGAAAATTTGGGAAAATTTCTATGCAAATGTCCGAAGACTATTGACGCTGATTTTACGTTATCGTGCTGCGATCAATCGATTAATTAATTATACGAAGAAAAACGTGAATGCCGGAATGATGATGAGATGGAAATGCTAGACCTCGTTGAAGAGACGCTCGAAACGTTCAAACGTTGGGCAGTTGCCGATAAAAGATACGATAACGAGTGCATCTTTTTTCCGAAATAGAGTCGCATCGACATCCTTTACCGGTGCCGAATGAACGATAATAATACACTCTTCATGTCTTCGTTTATTTCACCGAGAAGTCTCGATGCGACGTTCATTCGTGAATAATTCGGTAACTTGCCGCGTTGCATCTTGGCATTGCGAGAATCTCCATTTTCTTAATTTAGCGTCGAGTAAACGCTCAGTTGGAGGAACATTTTGCGGCTTCAGGTCTCGCCGCGCGCGCGCACACACACACACACACACATCGTACGCATCTGGTTTTCGAAGGATGAACGCCCGCCAATGCGCGCGAAACCCTTGCGAAGACTTCGGCGCGAATAATTCCGCTCAGTGCATTGCAGCAATCCAGAAACTTCTTAGATTCGATCCGACCCAGTTTACTACTGTACTTAAAACTTAATTTATATTCTGAACCGTGCTAACTTGAGCTGTGTGTTGCTATTGTCGTTACTGCAGAAGCTTACAAAACAACGAGGGAGGGTTCATGGCGGACCTCTTAATGTTCGCATGAACTAAGTTCCGCAGCGGAGGGATGAATACGTGTGACGCAAGTTTCTATTTACGACGATTTAAATACGACGTCAGGGGCGCAGGGTGCGGAAGGAAGAGGTGGGGAGGAGGAAGACGAACGATGGCGTTTTCCAAAGTGCATCACGGTGTGCGTGCGAACCGCTTCCCACTCCTCGATGATAATTAACGACTGGGCAATCCTCGAAAGAGTTTGGAATCGCGCGGACTCGTCCGCCTTGAACGTCCGGGAGGCGCGTCAATATTTTCAGGGCAAACCGATTTACGTAGAAATTGCAAAACGTCACGAGCTGATAGATCGGCCATATTATTTGCCGAGGAGCGATTCTACTTCTGATGACAAAAAGGTTTCATAAGACCCGTCCGGCGCGATCCGCTTCTCGTTTCAAGTACTGAATTTTTCTTACTCCCCGCCATCGCCGCCTTATATAAGTGATCAATTAAGCTCTCATAATTTATCGCGCTCGATAACGCCCCCTCTCGAATTCCTCGCACGTTTTAGTTCACTCTCTTTCGTCCCTTCTCTTCCCTCCCCACTCTCTCTCACTCTCTCTCTCTCTCTCTCTCTTCCTGCCGATGAATTGATATTTTTTTCTCTCGTGCGCGCTCATGTTGCATGCTTTTTAATAGGCTCTGATGTAGATTTATAACGCTCGCGTTTACGGTCGAATTTTCCCGCACGCAATTTTTCATATTGTTCGTATTTGCGAAATCAAATGAAGATCACTGTTTACTGCCGCTCTCTCTCTCTCTCTCTCTCTCTCTCCCCCCTCGCAAGAATCAGATCACACCCTCCCGATCCATGGTCGATCGATCACTTGTGCGACGATTTCAATTCCCGCTTTTCCTCGAGCTACGAGGATTCATTCCGGCTCGCTCCTTCGAGTTTTCGAACGCCGTAGAATCACGAGAAGTAGTCGGCAGTGAATTGCGCGCACACTTTTGGGACCGTGAAATCCATGTGCCCACACCCGGTAATCTCGCTGTCGCTCGACTCGCCCGCGTGATTTACGATCTTTACGCGCAAATAAATCGCACAACTCTGATTGATGTACCGGCAGAAAAAGGCACCAAATGCGTAGAAAAAAAAAAAAATCCACGACCTCTTAATTCCGATATCATGACTTTTATCTTTATTTCGCGAATACGCAGGGAGTATTTTTTGTCGATGACGCAATAAATTCTTAATTTGCGTATATCGTAACATTCATAGATCCATGAAAAAAATTTGATTTCTTTTTTCCTGCCGGCAATCTGGCGGAGCAGATTAACGTGAAATAGATTTCCATGCGTTCTCGGGAGTAAATTGAAACAAATAGAAGACAAACGCGAGTAGTTTTATAGCGTAAATGCAAAAAAAGTGCTCGTGCTATAAAGCGTAGTTTAATTCTAATTCCGTTTTATTATTCGCGACTAGACAGTGCTTTGTGTGAAAAAAAGAATGCAAAATAAAAAGGCAAAAAGCAGAAAGAATAAATAAAAAAGCGTGAGATTGCATTAAGCTTTATACGGCGTCGTAATAGCCATTTTTTAAGCTAATATCGCGCGGTAGTGCAAATTCTCTTTGTACGACGCGACTGAATTTCCCGCATTTTCAGATTTCGCCGCGCCGAGCATCGCGAAAATAATTAATAATGTAATACCGCCTCCCCCCTCCTCCGCGCGCGTTACGCGCACGTTCGAGGACGTGTTAATTAAAGTTAAAGTCTTCGCCGACTTGTGTATGAAAATTTCAAAAGTTTTTTAATTAATTTCAAAATTAAAATTTCTTTATTAACAGGCTTATGCAAATGTCACCGGATGGCCGGCACTTTTCGTGTTAGTCGCGCGATAAATTTCGCGAGGAAGAGTCGCAAGCGCGCGGAAGTTCGGCAATAAGAAAGGGGCCGAGCGAGATGCAAATTTCCGGCGACAGCGGCGGTGACCGCACGCGCGTGCATCTTCCTCCGGCGCGGCGAGTGCATCGCATCGTCCTCGGCGGACACTCGCGTCCAGTTGAAACGACCGGGAGACGAGCTTTATTGCGCGACAGTTGAGCGTTGTTTCCCGAAATTTTTATTCTGGGCGACATCGCGAACACATCGTGCGCGCAGCACTTTTCCCTCGTAAGTTTACGAACGCCATGGGAAAATAAAGCAATCTGAAATGGATGAGAGCAAACTTGGGAACAGTGATAAAGAACATCCCGCACAGAAGTTTTCATAGATTTTCCAAGATGCAATATAGATTAGAATGTCCGAAGTTGTTCCAAAATGGGTTATTCCGTTGCGATATCATTTGGGAATCCTATTTCTAAACATGGGATGCAACCTCTTAAAGTAGAACAACCTCTTTTCCGCGATGCTGATAGGCAGTGCGCTGCGACTATCATTGTCACAGTCTAGTGACAGTTTAACTGAATATCAGAATAAGATATTAAAAATGAGATTAAATAAATAAATAAAATCTGTTAAATAAATAAATAGGATCTCTTTACATAATAAAAAATTGTGTGTAAATAAGTCCAGAATAATTATGGATTCTAGTCGATTGAAATTTTAATTATTGTAATATGGAAATATGTTAAAAAGTACACAAATATATATAAAATTAATATTAAATTAAATTAAATTAAATTATTAAATTCTGTGAATAACATATTCACATAATATGTTATTAACATATTACTTTTTAACATATTCATCTTGTTAAAATAATACATAAATTCCACTGGAATGTTAATCTACACTAAATTTTTTACTGTATATGTTTGTTATTTAGAATCGCATGTTTGAAACATTGCACTTTTAATCGGAACCAGAACCAAAGAACCAGCGTAGATTTTCCAACTAGAATCCATAATTATTTTGGAAAATCGAACTGGATCCTAATTAGATCCTGCAGAAATTTTCTGTGTGGGATTTTACTTGTAACGTACTACGTTCATGTTAACGCGTCGTTATCGACACACTGTGCAATTTTAATTGTCGCCACGGCGGCATTCGCGGCGAATAGTTTCATTAAACGCGTGACTTGAGAAGCACGTGGCTCAGGAGGAGAATTCGGCTTTGCGCTCCGACAGCGCGTTAACGACTTGCGCTGCTGACTTGCATTTACCAACAATATGCATTTACCGACAATGCGCACAATTCGTTCTCATTGAGCGACCTAAAAGACAATCGCCGTTGCGGCGTGAGAGGAAGGCACCCAGCGAGGGAGCGTATCATATGTTTAAGATTTACATTCGGTAATTCCGAGAAGATTTGGGCTTCATTATCCGGATGGTGAATTATGGAGAAAAAGAAAGACAGACAGAAAGAGAGAGAGAGAAAGGGAGAGAGGTCGAGGTAGGAAGCGGTTAATTAACAGCAGTTTTCAGAAAAGAGAGGGAGAGGAGTCGGGCGGTCGGTAATGGTCGTTGCGCGCGTTACAGCTACCCAGAAAGCATTTAGGTGAGCTTAGGGAGGCAGCCGGTGAGGGTGAGTTTACCACCCCCGCTCCGCAGCTTGTAAACCATCGGGGATGCTATGTAAGTGAACTACGAGACGGCGGATCCATTAATATCCGTCAGGATCGGCGGGACGAAAACGCGGATCTTCGAGCGACAAGAGGAGGCGCCGTGTACCGGCGGTGCATCATCTGCTGAAGACAAGGACCTTAGAATATCGCGCTATCCGACTACGCAACCGGTCGATCCGTCGCCAAAAGTCAGGTCGCGAAAATTAATATTGCGGCTCGATCACAGCGACGATCGTGTCGACTTCGGGCCATCTCGGAAATTTACTGTACCGCGCGATGTTTCTGCGTGACGCGTCACTGCGCTCAATCGAGCGCGATTAAACGAGCGAGAGGCGTTGAATGAATTCGTTTGTCGTCGGTATGAGATTCGCGTCGAGACCTTAGTAGAAATTGAATCTCGTGGGTGTCCAGTCGCGAAGTAGTAAATTTATGTCCAACGTCGTTATTAGCCAGTAATGTAACGCTCACTTCTCATAATGGCTGGATAATTATTAGGTAAATAAGTTAGCTGATAGTTAAAGAAAAAAATTATATAATTAAACAGAAATTAGACAGTTAGACCGAAAGTACACAGAATTACACGGTTACGAAGTGAAAAATCATAACTATTTTCCAGGCAATAGTGTAACGCTTATTTATGGGTATCGATCACGCTCTCCTTAGGGCGGAAACGTGAAAAGTGAAAATTTCAAATGTTTCCGAAGTAGAAAATTTACACTTTTCATGAATTCACGTTAGAGGAAAAGATTTATGATTAACCTCAGAGGATCGTGAATCTTTTCCTCTAACATGAACTCGTGAAAAGTGTAAACTTTCTAATTTGAAAGCATCTGGAATTTTCACTTTTCACGTATCCACTCTAAGAGAAAGTTACTTAATCGATGTTCTGCTTTTTTAAGATTCTGGAATAACATACTTTCACTTTTCATTTGCTACCTCGTTTTTAAATGCTAGTGGCGAGTATATAGTATTGGATTATGTATTTTTAAATAAACAGTGCCATTTACTCTATTGTATTTGGTACGTAATAGCTGGACAACAGCTAAATCGCAAGATCCATTTTACATTTTAGTGAATAATCAGCCAGTAATAAACTAATAACGTGTTTCAGAGAGGAAATGTAATCTAGCCTATATTAGCTAGCTTGTAATGCTGGACAATATCGAAATTATAACTGAAATTATGACGTGTGATTGTAATTTTGAATGATGTGTTTCATTATATACATCACTAAATATTACAACACACATAATCATTTCTGTCATAATTCTAATATGGTCCAGCATTAAAAAATTTGGTCCAGCATTAAAAAATTTTTACTACAATATTTTCTCCGTGTATCTTTACATACATTTTTATTCGGAGAGATTCGCTCGTTCCTCCTTGCTTTTCCGTTGGTGAAAAAATCACATGCGTGTTGAAGTACGAACGAATTTTTCGACTTCGCACCGGCTTAGTAACTAACAAAATAATCGACGCGATTCCGCGTGGACAACCTTTTCGGGATAATACACAGCGAAGTTTCACGAGACGAGATCACGGGACGTGGTACTCGAAAACTAAAATTGATGAGAATCCGCGAAACGCCGTATCGCTGAATTGGATTCACTGACCTGGTCTAGCGAGCTCTGTGTGAGTGTGTAGTCGGTGGCCTTAAGCTCCTCCGCCAAGAGCTTCAGCATGTTGAAGCTCACACTGAGCGCCATGTCCTGGCTCCGTGGTAGCAAAAGTCGAGCAGCCGTAGCCTGCCTCGAAGAGATCATCGCCTGTGGCAGATATTTCAGGATGGCTCTCCTAAGATCCGCCGCGGAAACGGGCTGGCTGAATCGCAGGAAGGCGACGTATCCCTCCCCGAATCTAAAAGTCAAACGAGATTTTCGTGTTTCTGGACAAGCTCGCGATATAACACGTTGTGACGATACACGCGACGTTTGATTCCAACGGTGATATAATAATAGACAACAACAATAAGGTGATAACGTGAGAGTCGTCTCAACAGTGGAAGAGAGATAATAAAAGAGAAACTCTCGACGGTGCTACCGTAATCGGTGTGCTCAACCCGACGATTTGTTCACTTTCTCGTTACACGCGTCAGATTGAGAGGAGCACGATATCAAAATTTCAAGATCGTCCACGGACAAAGGACGCGGCAGATGAGCTTTTACCATGCTCTCTGTGCTCCCTGTACCAAAGTGCATTCGCCATTCTTTATCATTCGACCTGTACTCGCCGCCGAACGGACATACGAGCGGATTGCTGGATGGGCCGCTAACGCGGGCAAATCGTAAATTCTACCCTCGAGGGTGAAAGAAGGAGAGAAAGAGAGTGGAAGAAGGACGTTATCCGAGACACTTCAGGATGTAACAGTTAAATATTTACAACGCTCTTACGTTATTTCGAATAGGCCACGTCGCGTATGTTTGGTAACTGGACGGATTTACTTCGCTACGAATGCGCATAATCGATTTTCATCGGCGAAAGTGCCCGATAGAATCGGCCTTATCGCATCACCGATTTCACGTTTATTGATCAGAGTAATTTTCACGATTATTATTATTATTATTATTATTGTGAACCGACCCGCCGAGACAAAGACACATTCGCGGAGCCTTAAGCCTCTTAACTGTAAGAATTACCACGTCAAAAGGACTTAGATTTAATTAAACTTTTCAGCGGTGTCTAATTAAGATGCGTAATGGCGACTGCAAAATTCTCTTTGAGGGAGCGTCGCCGAGGAGAAAATATTTGCCGCTTTATATCGGGCAGCTTTCACAGCGGAATAATGGGCCGCTCTCTAATGGACCGCGGTCATCACCTTTTTTCCTCGTGCGCTCCGCGTTTTCGCCGTGTAGTGCTGTTTCCGCCATAAAGAAGATTATTCAACGGGATGGAACGGTACAGAGATAAGAGCGTTCGATCGAAGAATTCGTTAAGCCGCGGAACATAAGTATCTATGAGTCCCCGGGTCTATCTAGGACAAGAGCCGCAGACAAAGGTGGAAAATCAGAGCCGAAGGAAAGCCCTCGGCGAGCGCGGTTTATGAGCCTGTTGGGAAATATCCGGTTGCGAGGGTTAAAAGAGACACGTCGCTCGAGAGACAGAAGGCGGAGGAGGTTCGATGTGTTCTTACTTGTGCTTCAAATGCTGCGGCGTTCCGATACACCTGAGACCGGCTCGGGCGAGAATTCCAACTTGGTTGCACAGGTCCTCGCATTCGGCGACGCTGTGCGACGTCAGTATGACGCAACCCTGATTCCTCGTCACTTGCCTCACGGCTCGGGCCACGAGGCTCTTCGTGGCGGGATCCATTCCGCTGAAACGGACGATAAAGTTGTTTTATTAATACGGGGGTAAATAACTTTTCGGACGTGCGCGCGCGAGAAACGTGATTGCGCGACCGCCTCGAAACATTCCGAAATCTCAAAGTCATGACCGAATCCCTTCGCGAAATCTAACGACGCGTCCTTTGACATTATAAAATTACACATAGAGAAAAAGATTTCTTAGGATGTAATCAAATTTCTTGAATTAAAACAAATTTGTTTATTGGAGTACAGCAAACGAATATTTGATTCAATAAGCAGGATATTATTTGGTTTCTCACAAACAATAAATATCTATCACTCTCTTTACGACAAATATAAATATTTCTGTTGTATTTTCATCCAAGTATTACAATGGTTGTCACAGCAATAAGTTATTTGAAAGAAGTAACCATCTTGCACAGCATACTTTATTTGAGGAATGTCCTGTGGACGTATTTAAGACGTATGACATCCTCTGAGCGTTTTTAGGACGTACCTTGTAGGTCTGTGTTGTATGGGATGTTAGAAAAATACAAAAGAACTTCTTTATTTCAGTGGGGAACAGTATTTAATATATAATGAAATAAAATTGTTTGTATTAAAAACCAAATATTATTTTCTCTAAATAATACTGTTTATTCTACCAAACAATATAGTTTATTCTAATGAAACATTTTCACTCAAACAATATGATATTTGATATTATGTTATTTGTATTAAATAAACAAGTCAAAGAAATACATAAATGTATTAGCCACCGGAAAAAGTTCGTGCGGATTCTTAGATCAAAATTGAAACACTCAGAACTTTTTTAAAAAGTAGTTTTAGTTGACGAAATAGTCACCATTGACTTCGATGACTCTTTTCCTACGTTTACACACCTTTTTTGTGGGTTTGAATGCATATATCCATGCAGTTAATCATCTTCAATAACAAATGGACGTCCCGAACGCGGCTCATCCTCTAGCGATTCACAACCTTCCTTAAACCGTTTAAACCATTTTTGTTCTCTCGCTAACAGTGCCTTCACCACATACGCTACAAATGCGTTTTGCTACATTTGCTGCTGTACTTCCAAGTTTAAACTCACAAAGCAAGAGAGTTTTTAACTTTTCACTATCTATCTTTAACTTCACATAAACAACGGAATGTTGAAACAATTGAAAGCATGCACATCATGTATACTAACGACATAAATGTAACTTTCTGTTGATACCAAGTTCATACACGTGCGAATTACTGACTGAAATTCGACTTCAATTCATTGCTAAGAAGGAAACCACGACGAACTTTTTCCGGTACCTAATATTAAATCCAAAGTAACTTTTTTCTCTGTACAGAATCGCCGAGGAAAAAAACATACCTCGTAGGCTCATCCATGAGTACCACTGCCACAGGTGCCATGACACTGATAGCGGCGCACAATTTCCTTCTGTTACCGCCGCTGAGACTATCGACCCTTCGATAAGCATACTTAAGCAGATCGAACCTCTTCAGTGCCGACTCGACGGCCTGAAATAATAAACGAAATTCTTGGATTCCCGATTCCATGCTGTCGTGTCCTCGCGAACTTTGCTCTTAACTAAAACGCGACTTCCAGCTACAGCCGCAGAACAGCTGCGGCGACGTTACTTAAATTATGAATATCACGAGATCTAATAATAATATAATTGCGTTAAAAATCCCGGTGAGGAATCTGATTGGCAGATTCGATTCTACATAACTTTCCGCAAATTTATTCGCGCCCACCTTAGGAACGTTACTGAAACCGCAAACTTCGGCGTGGATCGTCAAACATTGATGAGGAGTGAGGAATCCGTCTAGGGCGTCGCTCTGAGGGCAATAGCCAACCTCGCCGTTGCACAGGGGTCCGGTGCCAATTTCTTTTCCCCGCAGAACGATCTCGCCGGCCGTAGGAATGATCTCCGTTGTCAGCATCTTGAACGTCGTGCTTTTTCCCGCGCCGTTCACCCCCAGGAGACCGAAACACTTTCCCGCCTGCACGCCGAAACTTAAATTTTGTACCGCGACGTTCGTCCCGTAGACGCTCCTGTATTCCTTCCGCAGCTTCAGAGTCTTCAGGGTATCGTCGACCATGCCAGCCTCGACCCTCAGTCTCTCCCTGGCAACATCTTCGTCTTCCTCAGCGATCTCGTAACTGATCTTCTGTTTCCTCACGTTCGGGAAAATTCGACATTCAATCACCAGATTCAACACGAACAAGATTCCGCCGATCACGACCAGGAAGACGTAGTGGATACCGAGGAGATCCCAGCCGAGCGGTGACTGATACGTATCCATGTGGAATCTTTGCAACAGTTCGGAGGTGATGTCGTTTGTTGATATCTGGACCAGCGCGTCGCCGAAGGCGTATTGCGGGAAGATCATCAGAATGTAATGCAGAATGTTCCTCACGTCTTCAGCGGTTTTGGTCTTGCCGACGATGTCGAGTACGAGAATAGTCGCCAAAGAGGCCACACCTATGAAAGTGTTCACGCAGAAGAGTACCATGTTGGACAGGCTCGAGTCGTCGAACGCTTTCTCGACGACATGCGAAAACGGTATCGCCGCCCATCTGAAAAGAATCAAGGAATTTTTGGGATAATCCGTCTCGTATTGAGATTGAGACGAGCGAGTGTAATTGATTATATGATATACTTGCCCGAATAAAATTAATAGCAAACAAACACCGAGAAGATTATCCTTCGCGACGTAAGCTGACAGACCGAAGATTTCAAATACGATGACCGCCAGACAAATAGCACAACCAAACACCTGAAATGAAATATTATCGATATATTATTAAAATAAAAAATGCAAAATAATGTATATATATAATAAGTTAATATTACATATATAATAAATGATATATATAGTTTATTATATGTTATGAGAGAATAATATGAAACGATATTAAAAAATAATAGTATTTAAAATTACATATTAGAAAAGAACTGTTTCCGGCAGATTGGGAGGATTTTTATATTCCGTCTCGATTAAGATAACTCACTATGAAATCCCAAATTAAAACCGTCGTCCAGTACGTGATAGGGTGAACTCCGGCCAAATAGAGAATCCTCTTTTCCTCCGATAATCGTTCTCTGACTAACTCCTTCGTTCCCTGAGCTGCGACCAGACTGAACGCTATCAGAAGCACCAATGCCACACCGACGTCCGCCACGTGTTGTAATCTAACGTAGAAACAAAATGTCACTCGAGTACGTATAACTAGATAAAATTGTTGACATTCGTGCAACGGTATTTAAACTAGTTCCACTTACTACGAGAGGATATGAAATGATTGTCTACGTGTCTTCCGCATAAAGTGCGTAATATGCAAACACGGTACTTAATATTAATCAGGAAAAGTAAATAAAAGTAGTATCATTAACGAAATAACGATGCGAACGGTGCTGCGGCGACTGAATCAACGTTTCACGTTGAAACCAGAGCTACGTCGCCGGCATGAATACCAAATGATGTGGTACGTTAATTAAAAGTAAACGAAACATCTACACTCGTATGTGAGCGTGCGCGTCCGCGAGCTGTCTCGCTCGCGTCCCGACTCTTTTACTTCAGAAGCTTCAAACTGTGTGCGCAAACATCTTTGCTTATCCGCTTGAGCGAATCCACGCCCACATCCCTTTACATGAAATTCTGTAATTAATTAATTTCTAAACACACACACACACACACACACATACATTCATTATATCACACATGCACGCAACGGTCGCGAGAACCAACATGAAATATATATTCTACTTAGGGAGTTTTGCCTAATTACGTATTTATATCTGTCGAGTGAAGCTAAACTTGACTCACAGACTTGTTCGATTCAGCTGATCGCTCGATAACTTCAAGGGATGATTGAGTGTGGTTAAGTGCCCTTGCACTCCGGATGCTCGGAAGATTGCCTCGTTCAAGGCGTTCAAATACGCCGGCATCGAGTGATGACCCTTGTTATTATACCAAACGACGAAGAGAGGATCTTCCTTGTAGTGAGATAGAGACCAGCCGCCGTATCTGCGAGTCATTATTTGTCAAATATGAGCTCGACAAATCCTCGATATTTCATTCGCTAGATACAGAAGCCCGAGATTTACCGTTTCTCTATATATTCCTGATGTGTCGAGACGATCCAGTCTAAAGTAGGTCGACCGGGTAAAGTTTGGAGAAGACCTTCGACGGCTTTAGAAACACCGCGACAGCTTTGCTGACCGTCTATACACTCGCAGGTCCCGGTATCCTGTAAATAATCGTATAAATCTTGTCTCGAATGTTCGTAGATTTCTATAAGAAATAATAATTATCACGCGCAAGTACAACGTAATTCTTACGTTAGGTAAAGTTTGCCACGCGCCAGCATAATCGTCCCCGAAACGGTCGTGCAGCTGTAGAGACACGTGTTGCAGGAACGGATCGTTACTTCCGTCGATACTGCAATGAAATGAAAAATATTACATTGAAGGAAAAACATGCTATTTTCAAGTAAATATTCGCTAAACATTGAAGCAATTGTTCTACTTGAACTAAATATTACTTTCAATTAATATTTACTTAATTCAGGTAAAATCATTATTCCAATAGTCTTTAGCAAATATTTACTTGAACATAGTACCTTTTTCCTTCGGTGTAGAAAACGCTCTAAAAAATCAGGCGAATAAGAAAAAGGAAAGATTCGACAGTGCGATCTTGCGCCTTTTTGATTCGCGATACTATCTTAACCCTTGTCCGACCTCGTCGTTTCCCCTCATCATTAAGACATTATTGTTCCTACCTGTAAAAGTAGGTCGGGTGAATATTGTAGAGTTTGGGAGTCAGAGCCAGAGGTGGCTCGTCCTCGGACGGCGGTCGTATCAACGAGAATCCCATGGCGACTGCGACGAACATGGTCGGCAAAACAAGCGCGGCCAACGGCGCTCTCCAGTCCCTCGCGAAATGCCACAGTCTCTTCTTTATGATAGCTCTCATTTGCCGGAACGGCGAGGGCTTCGACAACATCTCCGACGTGATCAGATCGACGTCGTCGTCCGGCGCGGAAATTTCTGCGCGGAGTGAAAAGCTTTAGTGTCCCCCCCATGGGATCACACCCTCGATTCAATCGGATCTCCGTTTATTTTCGGAAGCTAAAAGATCCGGTGTAAGCCACGACGCGCCGGCGAGCGCGCGTACGGTCGATATGAATCGAGAGGAACCTCGGAATTAAGAATTGGAGAATTAATTTTTCTAATTAAGAGAGCGAGACGTCATCTCATCGCGCTCTTCTCTCACCGGCGTGACTCTCTATGGTAGCGACGCTATCTTGACTCGCCCTGATAGCGCTCGATCCGCTGTCTGCTCGCGCGCACAGATCCAGGAAGACCCTTTCCAGAGTGTCGCATTCCAATGAGAAGTGCGAGAATCCCAGCAGCTTACGATTGTCCTCCAGAGCCTTCGCCGTCTGCGCGATGCTGCAATATCCTTGACTTTACTCAAAAGCAGATGCCGCTGTTTAACCGATTTCGTCCCAAGCACGCGCCGGTATACGATTATAGCGGCTCCTCCCGAGGCAAGTCGCTAGAGGCTCGAAGCCTGAAGCGTTAAATATTTGCGAGAGCGAAATGAATTACAAGGAGCAGCTCGTAGCGTTACTCTGAATTACCGTGAAATAAGTAGATCTTATCTCGTATTCTCTCTCCGCAACCTGTTACACGAGAGATATGTTAAGATGATTCGACAAATCCACACGATTTGACAAATGTGAGCAATTATATTGATCATATAGGTTGGACGAATATATAACATACGTGGCCAATATAAATTGTCAACGTTTGCCTTCATTTGCCACATCGTGCAAAGCCGGCTTCATACGAGAGGAGAATCGAATTTTTCACCTCAGCGAACGAATAATGCGCGGCTGTGGATACGAAAATTATTTACTCGAGACGGAACGATTAAATCAACTTGTGCGATAAATCAGGATTTCACTTTAAAATAAATCAATCTTGAAAATTAGCGCTCGAAGATGAACGATAATTCATATCGGGTTTCACTTACTCATTATTCATGCCGTTTTTCCCCTGGAAAGGCAACGTGACGATCAATTCTGACTCGGAGACCTCGTTTATCGTGGCGTTCGGCACGATTTCCTCCACGATTGTGCGGAGGTCCTTCAGATGCTTCTTGTCGTTCATGTCTAGGCGCTGATCGGGCGAGAATGAAACGTTCATTCTGTACCCTCGGCCGTGCATCATCTTCAAGGACAATGGCGAGCCGGTGCACAAGATCTTGCCTTTGTGCATCACCACCACCGTGTCGCTAAGCATGTCGGCCTCGTCCAAGTGGTGAGTCGACAGGATCACGGTCCTGCCAATCCTGTGTTGGTCGATCAACCGCCAGATCCTCCGTCTAGCCGCAGGATCCACACCGGCGCCAGGCTCGTCTAAGATGACCAATCGTGGTGAACCGAGGAAAGCCAAAGCGACACAGAGCCGACGCCGTGTACCGCCAGACAAGCGTGCCACAGGCTCGAGCTCTTGACGCCCGAGCTCCAAGGACGCTAGCATCCTGCGGAGAACGAAGGTATTTGATGGAGAAGAGTCCGATTCCAACGGAGAAAAAGTATTACTAGGAGGAATTGTTTCTTTAAAAATTAAGAGATAGAAAATTGTACAGTTCAAATTGAAAAGATCGAAAGAGCAAAGCCGCAACCTATTATTTTTACACACATCATTTTCCACTCAGATGTTTCATGTGTTATGTATTATTTATCGATTTGGAAAATGTCTTACTCGTCAACGTTCCTCTGCATGTCGATGTTATCGGCAGGCCTCTTAAGCTTCCAGTAGAAGATCATATGCTCTTTCGGCGTCAGAGTGCCGATGAGTACGTTGTCTTGAGGACACACTCCTATGTCGGGCTTACAACCCTCTTCGCCGTTTAGGCAAATTTCACCGTCGGTCGGCGATACCATCCCTGTGAGCATTTTGCTGTAACAAAGACATGCAGAAAATAAATTCTATAACGTAACGTTGAATTGTTAAACTATCCGATGAATTCTATATAACTATTAAGGGACATAAGTAATCAAATATTTCCAAATGAAATACATTTGTTTAAAGGCAAAGTTTTTATTATTTAACCAATGACATAAGCTGAATACTTTATTCACTTTAAGAACGCTAAGAAAATGTTGTTTATATACTACATAGCTCTTAAGTAGAAACTGACAAAGATAAGAATCTTCTAAATACATGATTACTTATAAATACCTTTAAATATATGCAATTTAAGAACTTGATAAACTTATCGAGAGCTCGAAACTTTGAAAAACTTGACGTACATAATCGTGGTCTTTCCCGCGCCATTTCTGCCGAGCAGACTTGTCACTTCGCCCTCGCAAAGCTTCAGAGTGAAGTCGTCCACCGCGATCACGTCACCCTGCTCGGTGTGGTAAACTTTCTTGACGCCGTCGAATTTCACGCCGATCTGCTTCTCGGTGACCGTCAAACTGCTGATATCGCTCTCGTCCTCTGCGCGCGGCAACAAACGACAGCTCGTGTCTTACATCGTGTCAAAGATGACGTCGCTTGCATAATCGAAAGCAAGCATCTTACCAATTTTATGACCACACTTTCAAGGAAGCGAGTTAAAAATTGTTTTCCGAGAGGAAGCAATTTCACACCAACATAGACAAATGTCTTAGCTTGAGCTGAACATGATTCCGATACATCAAGACGAATTACTTTCCGAGGACAAAAAAGGCCTCTTCTTAAAACTTGAGCTACGTTTCATGCGATCCATGCGGTGCATGCAGTGCAAAAATCATATGAATTTTCCATAACATCAAGAAAATATATAATTGGGACAGGATATTAGTATGATCACTCGATTGTAAAATACGCAAAATTCGTTGGAGAATTATAAAATAATCGAGGGGAAAAATAGGAAAATATGCAGGCACACACAAAGCTCACACAGATGCGATTACACTCACATGCCTGAGCTTCGTCATCGAGTCAAACATGAACATAGCTTTCCAGAACGTAATGCGATATGAAGATACATGATGCTTGGCGATGCGTTTACAGCGAGAATGAAGAGAACAATATATGATGCGATGATCGGAATTGCACGAAAGATTAATTAATATAACGTATAAATGAATTCTCCCGCTCGAATTACCCGTTTTTGCATAACCCAAGATTAAACTGGTATCCCCGTCGTTGCATATCTCGCGGGAATACGGGAATCGATCAAAAATTCTTACAGAAATGCCGAAGTTCCAACGGTAGTCGCGTCGTCGCGCCGTCGCGCGTGGCTATGAAAATTTTTGACGATAATTTCCCCCGCGACCGCGCGCGCTGCGAAGGGAGCGAAGTTTCTAACTGGGTTTACCTGCCGTCTGTCACAGGCGTTCTCTCTTACTCTCGCCTCATATGCTAGCTAGATATGCCCGGAAAAGCAAGCCGAAAACTTTGGTGCACACGCGTTACGAGATGCGAGCGGAGGAGAGTGCGATACCTGAATAAGCGGCTGAAGGATGGAGAACGTCGTTAGTGAAATAGAGGTTGTTGACGAAGGCGAGGTAGCTCGGCCTGCCATAGAGAGAACGTGTGTTGGCCCACCACAAGCTACGGGACCTCAAACCGTGAAAGCACCTGCCTGGAAAATTATCGGTAATTCTCCGTTCGTTTCGCAGATAACTCACCAGGTCGCGTCCTTCTCATCGGTTCTCTTAAGCGACGCGCTTTCGTCAGATCCGCCCGCTGGACTTTTTTCTCACAGGTGCATCTCATGATTACACAGAAGGGGTGAGAGTACCGTGAAAATATATGTGTGTACGAGGTTTGCGAGAATGTGGTGTGCCGCGTACCATCACGGATACGCGTGTGTCATTATTTTTCTGTGAAAGAGAGCCACGCGAAGGTGATATTCGGGTTTTATTTATCATATCGTATGTTTCTTATATGATTCTAAATAGCGCGCGATTAAGTTATCTCGAATAGAAGACGGTCAATTTCTATCTCGAATATGTGATCGTTTCGTTTCAGCGACAATGAAAAATTCATCCGAATAATCCTACCGTGTGACTCTGTTGAATCTTAGTAATTGTTATCGACGAAATAATTGTGTGACGAAGATAGGAGTTGAGATACACATAGAGAAACAACAGATATATGATTTTGAGGGAATGTCACCCACACCGAAAAGATCAATAGAAATCTGTGGAAAATTATCTCGTTAATAAAGATTATTCGATGTAAAGAATGACGTTCGCAAGAATTACTCGCTCGCGGTCGATATTATGTACGAAACAATTGGGAAGAGAAATAGTGCGTCAGTATCGCCCAATTTCTACTCTTAACACCTCCACCAGTGAAAATATTATCGGAAGTATATTCACTCCCGAAGACAGTTCTAAGAGAGTATGCGCGAGCCGCTTCCCGGATTTATACCTGAATTAGTGTATCTACTGATGAGATAGCCGATCACAGCGTATAGGCATCCGTCGAACGCGAGGGTCAGCAGCACCAATCCCAAAGACATCGGATCGCCAGGACTCGACTCTTCCCAGATGTTTCCCCAAGATATACCGGTACCTTGAACTTCTTTTCGCACAGCGTACAAACATCCGTAGCAGAAGCTGGTGGACATGCTTAAACACTGAACAGCAAGAATTGTCGTTTAACCGTCGAGATATTTTCGGTCGCGCCTTGCTTTAATATGCATTCAGAGAGATGACTCAGTAACAGCAGCTAAATCTCATTAGTTAATTCGAACTTTGCTGCCATTGCTAAAAGTTGGCTATTAGTGGTAAAATGCATTTACCGCGAGGTACAACTTTATTAACTGAAATTATTAGCACGAGTACTTAAAATTGACTCTCTCTCTCTCTCTCTCTCTTTCTCTCTCTCCCTCTTTGGTTATACCATATGTAAACAATACGAAACATATTTATATCAATCGACGAAGTGATGTAATACCTAAGGTAGTCAATTTATGTTCAGCGCGAAAAAAAATAGATTAGTTGCAATAATTAGATTAATTATATGTATAGATACCTAAAACTTTAACAACGTAAGCAGTTTTGACTGGTGTAGTAATAAATTCGTAAATTTTATTGCTGCAGCAGTAAACATATTATCATAAATGTCATTTGGCAAAAGAGTTTACTACTGCAGTAATTCGAATTGGTTGCGCTGCTTTTTGAGTTTTAACCAGTTAACTGTGGCGATCTCTTTGCAAAGCGCCCACCAGTGTGTGTCGCGATAATCAAGCGAGTTAGCTCTCAGGAAATTATAAATCCAACTCAAATTATTTATAATTTTCATTTGTTTGTTTCATTTTGTCTTGATCTCTAAACATTTTACCCATATTAAAATTTACGAATATAATTTAGTTTTCGCCAGAATTACAATTAAATATCAAATTGTAACCAAATTTTACGCATGACGGATATAGTCGTCATGACACAAGATTCTGCCACATCTCCATGACGGATATAGTCGTCAAACACACTTAACTGGTTAAGTGTCCATACATACAATTAATTTAGCTACTGCAATTAATCTTCTCTTTTTCGTGAGAGGTCTCAAGTTCGAGTTCATCGGTGTTTTTCAAATTCGACATGTAGCATTAAATCAAGTAAATTGCTGAATTTTAGATAAAATCAGCATACATTAACATCTGGGCAATTTCTATTAAAAAAATAGCAAACATATTTCTAATTGGGAATATACGATTTTAGTTTAGGATTTAGCTAATATTTTTTACTATAACAATGTAGATTCAAACAGGCGATAAATTTAATTGCGGTAATAACGATATTCGCTACATTTATTTCAAAGACACATCTCAACTGCCACAGCTGTATTTTAGTTCTGACGACGAAATCTTTCTCTGAGTGTACAAATAAAAATACGACGCCGACGGGAAACACTACAAACTGTTAGCTTAACTCACGATTAAAAGTTTATATCCGAGTCCAAATACGGCCTCCATGGCGATAACAATGACGTACGGCATGTAAGTTAACAGGAACATGACGACCGTGGTAACCGCGGCGAGGCTGGCGGAGCTGAACATCGTCGAGATCATGTAGCTGAAATTTAATTGAGATTTGCAATGGTTGAGTCTGGAACAGAGGAGGCACGATTGCGCGTCTCGTGTACGTGCGGGAAGTTCGAATCGCGACGAATTCTCTCACCAAAAGGTCACTATCGAGAAGATATAATCGAAAAGTAGGACGAGTATCAGTAGAGGATTCGCTCGTGGTAGGATCTTGCCGGCCAGCAAAATCGTGGCGATCGACAACATCACGATCGTCAGCTCAATGAAAGACGTGATGAACCAAGCCAAAGTGTTCCGCCATGGCTTCAATCCCATCACGCTCATCACCTAGAAAGGAAGGAAAAGCGTTTTCCTCGATAAGAAGTTCAACGTTTTAATATATTCCTCCGTCATACATATTAATGATAATTATACCATCGCATTTTGCGACTCCCTCTCCCAAACAATATGTCGGACGGCCGCTCCAACGCATATCATTAACGCGAAGAAGAAGCACACCTGCAACCCTTGAGACTCGTACAGCGTCGATTGGAAGCTGCAAAATTTCAATGATACTTTAATTTTCAACGAACCGAGCGTTCAACTTTGACCCCTTAACGCGCAGACCCCGAGTTAAGCTCGGGAAGCGCTTTATTTTATATTAGCATGATGCGCGCGCGCCCGTGTTAAACTCAGGTATGAGAAATAATGATGGTAAAGTTACGATGTATGGAGCACAATATGGAAAGACTATTTTAGTATTTACATTGTAAATGTAATCAAGGGGCAAACCGTTCCGTTAAACAGTTAATTAATTATATCGTTCTCGCCGTGGATTCTCTCCCGTGAATCGAAGCCGCCGAAAATGATCTCTTTGATTACTTACGGTGCGAATTTCCAGCAAGGATACGGCATCTGTTGCGTGAGCGTCCTCCAACTGAGATCCCTCCGGGTCTTGACCTTGATGATCGCGCGATCGACGGAATCTTGAAGCTGTATGAAACCACGGAGGTACCTGAGGTGTTCAAGGAAACTGCTCTCTGGGCCGGGAATCCAAAATTGATTCTTCAGTCGCGTAGTAGACGGCACGTAGTCCACGTCCATACGAATCTTATAGGTGATATTATCGGGCAACTCGAGATCCAGGGATCTCTTCGAGCGCGGCGAGGAATCATCCAGGAAGATCACTGCAGCCAAGAACTCGTTGGTGTTGGTCAAGCGGCTGGCCGCTGCTTCCAGTTCCTCTTCCGTGGAGAATCCTATCGTCCTGTTCACCAACACGCAACCCATCATATCGTTCAGCATGCCCACCATCGAGATCATCTTCTCCGATTTCTTCAGTCGCCACGCGATCTCGCTGAGATTCAGGTCCGAAAAGTCGCCTGCGCAATGCGATTGCGAGAATGTGCGATCAAGATTTATTGAATCTTTCTTCTTAATTTTACACGAGATAGAAAGTTAATCGTCGATATGTGAACAGTACCTTCGAAATTGCCGCTTCCCATGGACTTGACCGCGACTTTCATCACGTCGGAGGCCAAGATACTTTGCAACTCTTTTAAACTGTCGCCCATCTCTGACAGATTGGCCAGAGATTTAAGGGTCTTCTCGAAACTATTGATCAGCACCCTGAAGTGCTCCATCTGTACAAAGGTTTCGTTCGCCAGCGTCATTACCTCGTTGATCACGGTAGTATTAGGCGCGTAAAGAATTTGGCCGCGTAACAGAGGCTTAACGTACGACCAGATGATTTTGCCGGCGGGTATAGTGAGCACATCTTTGTACGTCTGTCTGCAGAAATCGTCTGTAATTAAAGGAACGATATCAGTGATGACTTCTTCTTGTTTGTTAATGTAATTAATGGATACATGTTTCTCATCGTTTTTACATATTTCACTTACTTGGCAGGGAATTGAGTTCCTTCTGATCGTACGCCTTATTGCTATCCTCCAGACTGGATATAATTTTGTAAATTTGCCCATTCTTTGACATTAGTTTTTTACCGCAGAGCAGTGCGCTGGCGTCATTCAGAAATTGTGAATCTGTGAAAATCACAGACGTTGATAGAAAAAGTTAAGATTCGGCTTAAAACTTATTCGATTTATAAGCGTATCGTTAATTCATCATGTTTTTTTTATTTACGCGACTTACTGGACATCGTTTCCCCCGTTTCTTCGTCGTTGCTCTCATCCATCTGCTTTGCCGACGGTAAGCTCGCCGTCAATTTATCTTTGAAAAACGGAAATAATTCCGAGGCAACGCCGAGATTGTCCAGTACAACTTTTCCTTCGGCCTCGGTTAAATTCGCATTGGTCAAGATGTTCTTCACGTTAGCATTCATCAACTAAAACGGAAAGAAGATTTGTCAACTTTCGCGATATGTATCCAAGGTACATTGAGATAACAGCCGACTCCCCGTATAAGCCGTATTTACATTTTTAAAGATGTAATCGAAGTTTAAATTTTTGAGCAATGTGATGGTGATATTCTGCGTCTGCGAGTCGTTCAATTGGCAAAGTGCGGAGCTAACTTCATCGACAGTTACGAGGCTATTATTGAAATATAACATATCGCCAAGTTTCTCGGGTGAACAGATAGTGTCTTTCAGGCTGATGACGCCGCGTTCCCTCATGAAGACCGAGATCATATCTATCTTGGCTTCAGCTAACGTGAGGAGAATCTCGTTGTTGACGTTAATCCTATCGCGCAGGAACGATCTCACCATGTCCCAATTGTCGAACATCTTCCTGACAACGTCTGTAAAGTGAAAATGAATCAAGTCAGAAAACATTATACGAGAACACGATCTAACGTAATTTGTTACATTTCATATCCAGCAGTCCTAAGTTCTTGAAAATCTCCATCGATTCCAGTGCCACGACCATTCTGCGCAGATCATCGATTACTTCTTGATCCTGCACAAGCGGCTCCACGTCCTCCAGGAGATCATTCATCCTAATGAGTAATATGTTTTTGTATCCTCAGTGCAATATAAAATTTTAAAGAATTACAAGCATTTTTCATCAAGTTTTTGTTAAGAAAATAATATATTATAATAGACAAATAAATTTAACCCTTGTTAAAGAACAAAAAAAGAGAAGTTCAAAAAAGAGATATGAAGCAGTATAATATTACGATACTAAAATATTATTATAATAATATAATATGTATGATATTGACTTGCATAGCTTGTCATCAAACATATTTTATACAAAATACAAATCTGATGGACTAAATCAAAAGAAGAGATCAAAATATATTTACCCGTCAAACAGCTTATCGACTGTCTTGTCGTTCAATATGCTGATTATGCCATCAGCGAGGTCGGGAACTCCAAGAACGTTGGAAACGTCTTCGAAATCTATTTTACTAGCAACGTCCAGCAGATTCCCGCTTTCTCCGAGGATCGTGGACAGATGATGCAGGATTTCCTTCAGCCAGGTGAGATCCCAGGAGGCCTGTGAGCGCCAAAACGGCCGCTGCCGATTTATGAGATCCACATCCAGACTGAGAGCCAACCGGTTCGAAATATCGGCCACCGACGGATATTTGGCCGCTTTCGGGTCATAACGTAAGACCTTGCCCGCTTTTTTTGAGATGAGAAAATTGTACAGGATAGTCGCGTTCCGGCAATCGCTCTTCGTGCGACACAGAGTCGTGTTCAATTTGCTCAGAACCGCGTTCACGTTGATAGTGGCGTTCGGTAATAAAGCGTCAACGTCAGCGAGATCGGACCGCTTCACCACGTCGCGCAACGGCATCCAAATCGACACGTGCTCCTCGGCCAGTCTCGTCAATTCGTTAATATCTTCGTGATACGCCAACGAATCCAAGAGAAAAACGTTATTTTCCAACATATCCAGTAAGCTCAACATTAACATAACATATCTGGAAAATAATAATATTACATAACGGAGTAAGTGACAAATTAAAAAAAATTCTCCATAAATTTGTCGCCTTTAATGCAACGAGAACAAGAAGATACATACAAGCCTGGTCGGGAAAACATAGGCTTGCCGATGAATTTGTTGAAACAGCCGGTCACCGTCTCGTGATACGTCTCATTTTGGAAATTAATTATAATGTTAGCTACATAGTGCAAAGTAGTCTCAAGCGTATCTAAGAACTCATCTAGCGTCTTATTCTTTTTCAAATGTTTGTAGTCCTTGACCTAGAGATTTTTTGGCAATTGATAAATACCTCTTACATTGTCGATTTAATTTACAATTGTCGTTTTCCTACCATTTGGGTAGTTTTATTCCAATTAATGTTGTTCGTCAGGCTGTTATCTATCTGTGATATGTTCAATCGATTCAGTTGACAGAGGAAATCCGGGTAAAGGTTATATTGCGATAACTGTGAATTTAAAATCTCCATCGGAAGCGTGACGCACCATGTGCAATCTCTAAAGTTGTGATAAAACGGCGAATATTATTTTTATATCGTTATCAGCGAGTCGGTCGTTGTTTTTCCTGATGATGTGTTCACTTACTTGGTATTGAAATAAGTCTTTAAAATATTCTTCAGGAGCAACACGGTTTTTTTCACCATCGAATCTGCCAGAACTTTTATGTCCTGTAATTAATGTGAATTCGGTTAATTTATTAGACAACAGTGAGAAACTTTCTCGAGATATTCTCGAACAAATATATATCTAACGGATAATATTTCAATTAATTTCAGGTAACCTTCATCAGAATAGAATGATTTTATAACACAAACGGACAGAAGGTCCTCAGAGGATGAAGGTTAATTCATGTGAAAAACATTTAATAAGTTATTGCAGTAGCACGCACCTTCCTTTTATATTGTGCGACAAAATCCTTATAAGTGCCCTCCTCGAAAGACGTCCACCACGTAGGGATCTTCGGTTGCTTGTAGCCTTCCGACAAAGCGCGGATCAAAGTTGTCTGGAATCCGTACAACCACTGCATTTCGTATGCCCGTTTAAAAATTTCCCAGTTGGACATATTAAGCGTCGAATTCTCATACTACAATTAAAATAAAGATATTTAACGTTTAATTTAGACACATACCGTTACCATTAGCCAAGATCGGACATTACGTGATACTTCTCAAAGAACGGCAGAATATTCATCCATGTCAAATCCTTGTCGCTCAGAACGATCTTCTGGCAGAAATTCGTGATACTGGACAATAGATCTTTCCTCCTTATGTAGTTCGGTGGAATCAGGTATCGATCGATGTCACAAGGATGCAGCTGACCGAGTAAGAGCTTCTGCAAGAAGTCATCCAGTCGCTCAGACGAGACAAAAGTCTCAGCGGCAGTGATTAAGAGATTAGGCATATCCTCTATGAGGTTCAGCAGCGGCTTAATTTTCGAGCTCTCGTACATGATGCGAAGCTTCTGCCAAATATCTCCGCCTGATACGAGCTCAATCACAGATTCCAGATTCTGGAACAGTCTGCCGACATCCACTTTAGAGAAGACGTGCGATATCATATAGTACTTGTGGAAAAAGAAGTAAACGTCGATCCAAGATTTCTCAGACTTCAGGATCAAGTCCCACGTGTCGTTGGACAGATTCTGCCACGTCGTTACGTTTAAAATATTTGACTTGAGACTCAGTTCCGGCGACGTTCTCGTGATATTCCACACGGTGTCCAGTAATTTTGATAATGACATGGTCAGTGGCGTCAGTCTCTGAAGGACAGTCGTTCGTCCAGTGATAACATCCTGCGAAAAAGAAGATGCAGAAAGCTTAACGTATAAAGAATCGATTTCTTTTACTTTTAACCCAAAGTTCGGCAAGCGATGCTTAAAATTTAAATTAAAATTAAGTTTAAATTAAAAAAAACTTAAAATAAAAATTTAATAAGAAATATAGTATATTTAAGAAAAGATTTGGATTTTTCTCTCTTCTGCGGTTCCAATAGCACGATATGTGGTGACCATGTTTCTGAGACTCAAGCGGCTCGTGGATTGCGCGTGAGGACGATGAGGCAAGAGGAATAACACGAGACGGAGCCTTCCGAAAAGCTCTTCCAGCTTTCGGCTGAAAAATGCATCACTTGCCGAGCTCTGCTTTAACCGACTTACCGTGTTTAAGGTAAGAATAATTGACGTTCTTTAACGTTTCCTCAGTTTTATTTCGTTAAAAATGTTTTAAATAGAAATATTTAGAGTCAATTTGCAGGTACGACTTCTTAACGGTGCCGTGTTAGCTCAAATAAATCGTTTAAATTATGTTTTGATTAGCCTTACGTACGTGATATTCATCGCTCGTAATAGACTTCAGTAGTTGATAAGGATCGAAGGAGCACACTTCATGTAGAAAATGCAACCTATGTTGCTCGTTCCAGTAATCAGAGCCGAAATGATTAATGCACATGTCCCTCCTGATATCCTTGAATGGCCGTAACTTGCCGGTGGTGCGGTTGTACGTGTTGAGAATGGCGACTAACGCGATGGTTTCTTCGGGATGAGCCTCCAGAATTTTCAGCATTTGTCTTGTGTCGCCGTTTTCCATCAATTCCCAGGTTTCGATTCTGTGATTGCGTATCTTCGCGTTCTTCAGAGCGTCGTTAATGTGCATCAAAGCCTCCGACACACCCTCAATCAGTAATTTGTAATCGGACCATTCTTGACCCAGCTTCAATTCCTGCAAGAGGCATGTGTCAACGACACTCTATCGAAACTGAAATTTTCACGTCTGAGACATAGTTCGTCGAGCAAAGCTAGCGTCCTACACACGATAATAATCGATTAACTGTTTACCTTGTCTAAAATGCCTCTCGTTTGTTGGACTTCCAGCGTATCTCGTAGTTTGAGCAACATATCGTCCAAATACTGCTTCGGGAAAGGCGGTTCAATGACTATGTTGTTCTTCATAGTGAGGCCGATGACTTTTGCGAGATTGTATAGGTCACCGATCATTGAGACTATGTGAGATCGATATGTTTTGACGGGATTCATCCAAGTCATTATTTCGTCTGCATAGAAGTCGATATATACGTTGAAGTTCTCGGGATTGAGGTCGCAGGTAAAATTCTTCAAGGTCTTGTACTCCGCTTCACTCAAGCCGACTCTGGTGTCTGACAGCCATTCGAACATCATCGAGCACGTGATCCTGGTGTGGTTTTCTAGCGAGCTGATGAATTTTCTTTCGATTTTCGGATCGGATATTCCGTTCAACAGCGTCGACAGGATATAAGGTAGCTTATCGTGGAAGATGGCAACAGGAGTCGTGTTGTCGAATCCCAATAGGGATAATAAATTGATTTTTCCTGTGCCTGTGAAAAAAAGAACATCACATAATCGACATAATCAACAATGTTATTTGGTTTTACAAGATGATAATTATGATAAAATGCATAAAAATGCATTTGCATAAAGTGAATTTTTTTTTAAGAATTAGTTGAAACTTACACTACATATAAATTTAAATATATCATTTAATTATGAGAGTAATTAGGAAACGATTGGCCATTCGGAAATTGAGATATTCGCATCTAAAAATGACACTTTTATATATATTCTTTGAGACTGATGTTTTATTTTTAACTTATATTTTCAATTAACTTCTATTTCTAATTTCTCCTAAATCATATTTAAGATTTTCATGAAAAACTACTGATATTAATAACTGATATAGAGATATTATGCAAAAATTTTGAAATTATTAATTCATTTCATCTTGCAAATATTGCCCATGGAAAATTTACAATTTATAGTAATATCCGCGAATGTACATATACATATATTTAAATATTTATCAATTTCTATTATGTATGCACTTCTATTAGTTCAATTGACGTACAAATAAAGCATTTGCAAACATTAATAATAAAAATAAAAAATAAATTATATTAATTTATAATATATATAGTATTTAGGTAGCTAAGTAAAGTTATAGGAAGATGTAACATTTTTTTCATTAAATAATAAACTTATATAGGGGCCCTTTATAATATTGTCATTGAAAGTTTGGCATTCAACAACTACCTTAAA
Organism: Dinoponera quadriceps; assembly: GCF_001313825.1. Classification (NCBI taxonomy): domain Eukaryota; kingdom Metazoa; phylum Arthropoda; class Insecta; order Hymenoptera; family Formicidae; genus Dinoponera; species Dinoponera quadriceps. The sequence goes on from NW_014555522.1 coordinate 822,348, forward strand.
TGTCACCATAGCGCCTCGATATTGTTAAAACTTTATTACGATGTTATCAAAAGCGTTATTTACCTTTATTCAATACGTTGGTCACGATTCGGACGCCTTTGTGAATGAAGTTGGAGACATATTTCAGAAGAATGAGAATACGATCGGTATCGTCGACTTCCGGCTTCCAAATGTTACTCGCGGATAGCTCGCTGCCGAAAGCTTTGACCGTCTTGTCAATCTCCAGATCGATGTGATCCAGAGTGTTCCTTGATTGAGAAAAAAATGTTCCTGATAACTGTCGATGATCATAAAATAACACGCGAACATATGTTACACGAAGGAGTCTCTTCCATCAAATTGAAAATTTTAAGTATGACGTTTCCGTCGTTAATCGATCATTTCTTATATGACGTAATATCTAGTCCTTACTTCCAATCGGTCTTCATCTCTGGCAGTCTCTCGTCCACAATTTTGTCCGCTTCGCTCACGACTATCTTGATATACTTCTTCATGTTCGGTTCTTCCGCCAAGACGACTTCCTTAGCGTCGTTTATCAGGTCGTCGAGCTTTTTCACCACTTGCCGAAATTTCCTATAGCCCGTCGTCCAATTGAACGGCGAGACTTCCACATTTTCTTTATGATCGAGCTAAGATTTCATATTAATTGTAAATAACGCGATTAATTGTAAATTTTTACGATCGGCTGTAACTCGCAATGCAATGTATCCTGCCCGCAGGCTAAGCGAAATATAACGTTGACGACTCACCAGTTTTCGGACCTTCGCGATTATCGGTTGCTCCGTCCACTCTTTGATAAAGTTACCCGGGCTGCAGGCGATCCGCTCGATCTCTTGCACGACATCGCGACTCTCGTTTCTCAGCTGCATCGCGACGCCAATGCTTTCGTTCAGAACACAAGGCCAAAGCCGCTCACGCAACTTGTAATCGTCGATAACCGATATCTGAAAACGAATCGTCCACGTCGGATCCACGATTTTGCAGAATGTCGCATAATGTTGCCAAATGAAATTATAACAAGGGAATTTAAGCGTGCAAATTTCAGTAAATTATTTACAAGAGACACCGCCCTCAGCGTGATCATATCGATCACGTCGAGAATGACCCGAGGTAAACCTCTCAGGAACGAGCCGACGAGCATCTCGGTCTGCGGCATGTCCTGCAGCACATTGGTGAGGTTCGCCACGTTCTGGTTCAGTTGAACATCGTCCACCAACTTCTCGATCTTATCGAAGATCAACGAGACTACCCATGCGACGCCATAAACATCCTTCCAACGTTGTTTGGTCTGTATCCCGAACACCGGACTCTCCATTATGCTAAAGAGCTTGCAGATTGAACCTACGCTGCAGACATATGTAGTGTATCACCAGATGGTGTGCGTCACTGATTTGTGCAATCAACTCCTTACACGATAAATGTCCTCATTAATATCGATGACGGGAAAAACTCAACTGTATTGAAAATATCTCTTACCTGATCTCCCACGCGTCTCTCACTGTCACGTCCGTCGTCCACGAGTTCTCGAAATCCCGCTTCAATTTCTCCATCCTCTTGGAGTTGTACCGTTGATCTTCTTGATTCACCGCCGTGTCGATGTACTGGTAAATCTCGATTATCTTCTCGTTGAAGGCCGTCCAATTAAATTCCCGCTCCCTGTGGGCGGCGACCATCTTGATATCGACGTTGGTCACGTTCACTTCCAGGCTATCCTGCACCGATTTCGATAGGTAGCACACCAGCTTCTTGAGAAGCGTGGCGTTCGACTCCCTGGGGAAGTTCAACAAAGCCGGCGGATTCTGGTCCGTGCAGTAGGTCCTCGTGAAATTTGAATATGTCAGGATCTGCAGCGTCTGTTTAATCGAGGGGATCGCGTTGAGATATTGAGCCACGGGGCAATCGCGCGCGGTGCAATATGGAGCTCGACGGTCGAGAAAGATCACACGATTGTTTCTCAACTGACCTTCTGCCTGTCTGTCACAGTGAGGTAGAACGACTCGATCAGCTCGGTTTTGTGTTGGTTTACTTCCGCGATCCAGTTAGTGGGGTTAGCTTGTAGGTTGCGCAGAATCTCTTCGGCCAATATGTCGATGTTATCCAAGTCTGGTTTGATGGTCGCGTAAGATATACTGCGAACGCCTACCATCTGCGCTATGCTCAAATGAATCGCCAGACTAGCGAGCGAAAAAGAAACATTAGCGTGTGAGAAGAGAGAAGAGTGAGTGTCGCTTGGCGACCAGTAAGTAAGCAACATTTTGAACGATTGAAGAAGCGCAGATCGCGGCTGCGTTTTCTGGCAAGATCGGTTAACCCTCGCGATCCAACTGAACGTGATCTTGCCTGCTCGAATGTAATGTACTCACATATCCATCCTGCCTTGACTACGCGTCTCCTCGAAAGTTTTTTCCCAGTCGTCGCTGACTTGGAAAACGCTCCAGTCCAAGTATTGAACTTTCCTCACGTCCAGATATGTTTGGAACTCTTTGATATGCCCCACGACGGACGTTAAGTTCGCATTCTCGATCCTGACTAATTGCTTGAACGCCATGAGGACCAAAGTCGATAGAGTTTTGGCCAGCTGTAAAAATGATGTGATCAATTGTGAAGAGAAATTAATAACGTACTTCGTTACTTGTTGATTACGATAAAATTGCTTTACGTACGATTGTCTGGAACTTGTCGAACTCAAAGCTATTGTAAACGTCAGTGATATATTCTTTTCCAGAATCGCTGCAGAGTAACTCTACGATTTTGTCGGATCTGTCTTTGAACTCGATGAAATTGTCGAATATCTCGTTCGTTACGTTCTTCTGACAGAATACTTCATCGGGTTTCGCTTTTCTCAGATCATCCGTCAGTCGCTGCGGGAAGAATTTCAATAATTCACAATTGACTTAAGCGTTTGATGTAGAAAGGCGGAAGTCGTCGGAAGATATTTCAGTTAAAGCAAAGCATAATAGTCTCGTGTGACGTGTTATATAATAAACATAACATACCTCTAAGAAATCCAGTCGGGAGAAGGATCGAATGATCGTTCTGTACACGTTAGAATCTAAGTTCGTCAATATCTTTTGCACCAGATCCTGATGATTCCTAGAAACTACGTACAGTCTCCTCAATGTATCTTCGTGGAGAACTGCAACGTGATGAGTGATTTGCACGATGTTGTCCATCAGAGATACAATGTATGTCAACGAATTCATTATGTTCTCGTGGAAGAAGCTTCTGAGTTTATCGAAGACTCCGGCGGCCCTAAACACAATATCGCACAATATTACACCGATGAAACATCGTCGATTATCTTGTCCAAGGGACAACACTCACAACTCAAATTTATCGACGTAACGATCCAACAGTTTATCAGTGAGCTTGACACCATCTTGCAAGATCAGGAAAGACAGATCTAATATCTTGGTGATGTTCTCGTACTTATCCGAGTTCGAGGAGAAAGACGATATCGTTCCTGCTATCTGATCCATCACGCTGAAGAAATCATCCGTAGAATTGGATTTTCCGTACTTCAGAACCTCTTTCACTATTTTCAGGAGTCTGTTTAATTTTAAAAGTCCACCCCGGGCGATAGGCCATTCTCGTTCTTGCATGAACACGGGATCCAAAATAACTATGGCTTTGTTAATGCTAAAATTAAAACGTATTCATGTTTCCTCGAATTGTTCGATGGACTCGAGAAATGGAATTGGAAATCCGGAAAAGTCGCGGTCTTGAATCGGAAGCGTGTCTGACTTACAAGCCGAGGTCGATTTCCTTAAAGGTTACGTTTTCGAATGCCAAAATTATCTTCGGTAGCCACTCGTGCAGCTTCAGGTACTTGGGTGCGTATTTCTTGGTCGTTTTCAGATCCAGAATGACTTCCGTCGTCCGCTTCAGATCCTGAAAGAAGCTATAATGGCGAAATTTCGCCATTGCGCGGTCCACCATCTCCAATAGACCGGAGAAATCCAGATGTTTCGTGAGGTTCTCCAGAATATCAGGGATCGCCTTCGAGTCGATGTTGCACAGGAGATTCGAGATTTCCTCATAATCCTCTTCTTTAGGCACAATCAAATATTTCTTCAAGCTCTCCGCTGAGCAGACGACGCCTTCGATGTTAGACGAGCCGAAAGTTTGAATCAACTGTAACAGAAATCGATGAGCGAGCCATCCTCTCTTTATCGCAATATCGCAAAAATAACGCGTAATGGCTAAGATAATACTGACATATATTAATTTGACGGATGACTCGAACAAACCATCAACCAATCCTTCCCTCGCTCCTGGCAATTGTGATTTCAACAGATCCTTAATTTGCTCATGATTATTGAACAGGTCGCCCAAAAAGATCCCACGGTCTGTATCAACATATTCATATATTCGATTTTCGAAATATCAAATTAGACCTTGAGACAAAATGTATATCCCGTCATACAGTCTTACCGAAAAACGCCTTGATTTCTGGCTTGGTGAGAATCTGCGCCATCGACTTTAACAGCTGAATACTCTGTGGCAACGTCTCCACGGCGGAGATAATTGTCATGTTATTAAGCATCGGCTGCAGTTCCACCACTAAAGAGCCTAAACTGTTGGTTTCGAGGAGAAAACGAAAGAATAAATCATGAACACATCGGCGACCTTAACGGTTTCGCGATTAACGCGGTAATTCGCCTAATAAGAAACGCAAGAAAAGCGAAACGTAACGACCCGGTAATCTGGTTGTCGCGAGACTCACGTGGCATTCTTGTACGAAGGCATTTCCTCGTACTCCGACAGCGGATCGCAAGGATTACCGACGCTGCATATGTAAGTCTGTACGAAAGGCAGAAGTCCATCTTGCGGCATTGACCTTGCGGGAAATTGACACGTTGGATAATATTCTGGCTCGACGTTATCGCGCAGCGTGTAGAGAAGCATGAAGACAGCTACTGGCCAGAGAAAGACCAACGCCAGAATTCCCTAAAACGAGATATCAACTATAGAATTTACGAAAATCCGTTCAAACATCTCGTCAGATTACGTTACGTTGACTCACCGGCTGTCGTTTCCGCACGATGTAATTCTTCCAAAGAAGAAGTCCAAGCTGATCGACCCACATCTTCGCGAGGACAGTCGTGAACTGCACGACGCTGCAAAAGTTTCCAAAAAATATTCAGCAGGTTAGAGATGTAATTCGCTATTTTCCTTATAGGAGAAGTGGTCAACAGTTTTTTAGCGAAGTCGATAAATACAATTGTTATGTAATGTATCTCGTAATCTTTCTTTATATCATTTCGTTTCATCGAATCCGGAAATTTAGATGCTGTTTCGTTAACCAGCACGATCGTCCTATTGACTCTGTCACCGTGACATTCCGATACTGATACGTCCACGTGAATTCACTGTGTGCATTTTAATCGACACTGTAATATGTTGGATCTCGACGAATTAGTAACATAACAAGAAATATTTGAAGATCGAAGTCGACTGAGTCGATCGTTTTGGAATATATTTATAAACAGGTATGTTAATATATGCACGAATAAACTAATCAACAATGTTTCAGGCTCGTGTGCATTTTCGCTTATTAAATTAATTGTGGATTTTGCTATTATATCTTATGGCCGAGCTCCTATCTTGATACATTAAAGTTTAGCTGATGTAACGTTACGTAGAAAGGTCATCTAATATTGCGGCAACGCGCATTAATTGCGCAGACACGCATGGCGAGTCTCTACGAGCCAAGATTCTGTTTGAAAAAAGGAAAGAAATCGAAAATAAAGCTGTACCGAAAATCTCCGTGCGTTCCTGCGAGGTACAATGGAAAGTTTCGCGAGCTCGCGTGCGGCCGTATATTTTTCCGTCTAGAATACTCGAAACGTGTGGAATCCACTTGAACTGAGTGCACTCGGAAAAATGCTGCCGGTGAGTGGTGGCCTATCAGAAAATTTTATCGCGGCATGAAGAAACAGCTGAAAATTTCTCACTGTTCTGGCGCTCGTGTCTTACGTATCCCGTAATGTCAGACGGGTACAATTACGCGCGAGCCTTACATACCGGCGAATCCACTTTCATTACGAATTCACTCTCGAGCCTAATGCGATGAACGACATTCTAAGGTTCTATCGCGAACAGAAGAATATTAGTGAAGTCGAGCAATACAAAAACTATTGACGAACTCAAAACGCGCCGCAGCTGTGACGCATTATAGACAATGAAAATTCAACGAAGATATTTTGTATCTTTCATATCCATTTATGTCAAAATGAAAATTTGAAATTTTTGCTGTCTTCTTTTATCTTTATTATTATATCGCGGAACAAAAGTATTGCGCTGACGATTAAATAATTTTAATACGACACAGAGAAAAAGAAGCTAGCAAATCGCGATCCAGGTGGAAAAATTTGTGGCCGCAATCTAAACGAAGTGGAAAGATTGTCAAGTAGATTTGCACGTTCTTCAGATAAATTAACGAACTCGTTCCGAGATGATTCAGCGTTATTGTAAAATAATATTGAAGTCTACAGTACCAACAAGGACTCTGATAGATTATATATGTACTTTTTATACTGCGTTTTTATAACATATTTGTGACGCGAATTCAATTGATCTGATGACGCGCATTGGACTTTGATAATTTACTAGTAATGAATACATATAAACACATTAAACAACAAACAATTTTATGTTAACGGCCCACTGAAATTCTGTTACTTTAATATAAGATGAATGTTTTAATTTAACATTATATATTTGTGTACTTTTTTTTTTAATATATCCTCTGTATTAAAATAACACCAAATTGCAGCGGACAGTTTTTAACACAAAATTGTTCATTGTAGACGTATAGTTTGTTTTATAAGTTTGTATATAAGTACGACTCGAGAACGATTAACTGTGCGGATCTTTATGTTTTAATACGGATTTAACGCGTTGAACTTTCGGAAAGCCAGCATCTCTTTTTAACATTAACCAGATATCAAGCACGATGCTATATCACAAATTCCTCCTAAAAGATGCGAGATGATTTTGCGCTGGCGAACAGAGCCGGTATGCTTAATATTACTTGGAATAGACACGAGAAAGCAGTAGAGGGGAGGTAGTTTACTTGAAACTCGCGAAAGATGCGATACAAAGAAATTCATAAAAATGTTTCATACAATAACGAAAATAAAAATAAAACACGCACGTATGTATATTATGTCTATAATTTAGTGGAAGAGACGTGATTTTTGGATATCCCGTTCTCGACGTTGCATGTAAGAATTGTTATAAACCTTATATATCTAGATAGTTGTTAAAAGAATTTATGCAAATCGAGCTTTATAGTGCCGATATTGATAATTTATTGAAAGCGTATATGAGATTATGCGTGGCAAAAACTCAATTATGTAAAAAAAACAAGAATGTTTGTTGCGATTGTGATAACATTTTGAAACGAATTCGAATCTACATAAATTACGTGTAAGTCCATGAGTTAAATTTTAACCGTTTTGTTCTCGGTACACGCGCACCGACAGCTACGATTCAAGTTATAATTTTCATTCAGTGCACATGCACTGAAGGACCAAAATCCAAAAGATTTCATGAGACACCGTACAATTCGCAGACTCTACAATCTATAAATGACAGTTACCAAACGGTATTTAAAATGCGCGTAATTGATAGTTTTCCATAAACGCCGCTAACATGTGTAATCTCGGCGGAAATTCGATGTTGTATTGTTTCGATTCGTCGATAATATCGATCGAGCGCCACTTCGGAGGAATGCAACGTGTCGTGCGATTCTTCGCGCGGACACGAGGGCGAAATTCGCGCACGCATGTGTGTCTCGGAGATAAACATCCGGTGTAAATATGCTGTACCGGGAGAAATTCTTACTTATCGGCCGATATCAAAAATAAAATGCTTGCCTCGCGAGACCCAAAGCAAACACAACAGCGTGACTAATTTGCGTGTCCGTCGATGCAGCTGCAACCGGAAATGCGTACTGTCTTGTCGCGTGCTGCATCGACAGGATGCATTACGGAGATATGGAGCAGTGAACCGGGCAGCGCGATTCTCGTGCAAGGATAAAGCGTGCGTCAGAAATAAAGGTTCTGCGTCAATATTCTTCTTCCGAGGCAAATTATAACTGTATAGAATATTAGTATAGAATATAGGTGAGCCGAGAGGCATATGTGTGAATACGTGTCTATTTATTGCTCGTTATTAAAAAAAGCCGTATAATTAAATATCCTACGTAAACGCGTTGATCGAAACTAAAGTGGCTCGGCATAGAGCTATAGAAATGTTGATATAATAGCGTGGTTTCAGCTACTGCAGAAAATTCGATCTGACAACGTAATTTCATTCAAAGACTTGCTCGCTTCCTGAACGTTTGACCTCCAAATTAATCAGCATTCATAGTTGGCCACCTTGATTTCTAGAAGAATACATGATGACCGGTCGTTTGTATACAATTACACGAGTCTCGTGAGATAACGAAGACTCGTAGTAATTATTGATTTGGAAATCCTCTCTCGGCGATGAGAGTCTGTCATTAGCATAATTGTAGACAACGTGACTGCACTTACGAAGACTTCTACGTGGATGTAACGCGATTGGTACACCGAAATATAAGCGCGTCATCGTCCTGGATATCTACTTGGCGACGCCAAGTCCTCCACGTGAATACGGCTAGTAATAATATTTTACTGCTAATGGAACACAAACGTGGAAAAACCACATTTCGCGAGAGACCGCTTCGCGGCAAGATCCGATGGTCGAACGAGAGAACTCGACGAACATACATAATCAATAAAATCCAAATAACGCTGTCCGTTGCTCCGGAAATCGCGCGCTTCCTGCACGCGAATCAGTCTGCTTCCCGTAATCGTGTCCTATAGCGCGTTAAAAAGTGAGTCTCTTCTATGTAAAGAGCAAAGTGGTGAGTAAAAGTTCGTAAAAGTGTAACCAATTGTAACCAATCTCATTAAAACTTTCGAAAGTCGATCTCGAGCTCATCGAAGTTCACTTAGAAGGGGATCACCGCCGAGAGAATTTATCTGAATTATTTCTGACGCGCTTGCAATCATATTATTATTATTTGCGTTATAATTACTTTACGTGTTATAACGTGTAAGAATCGTGTCTTGTCGACTAAATGTATTTTTCTATTTGAAAAAGAATTAGTAACTTGAATACGAATCACAGCGGAAACTGCAAATTCCATCATTCTTCAATTAGCAATTCGGCAATTAACGCGCCTCCGGACGTTGGTAAATAAATATTAATTAGCATGATCGTCGTCGACCGCTGAAAAGATCGTCGCGGTAACTGTCAGATCAAACTTCTTCCGAATTTTATTCGATGACCATGAATTACGAGCCCGTTATTTATCGTTCACGTCGCCGGCGGGACCGGACTTCTGGTTGCGCGGAAAGTCGAACAAAAAAGGTGGCATTCCGGCCTGCACGCCCAGAGAGCTTCGTTTATTAACACTCCGCGAACAACGTGTACTTTCACTGGATCGGTGTGCAGTTATGCGAGTCGTGGCTATGGCCGTATTGTCCGAAAGCACCCGGTAACAATCGCCGCGTTCACGCGTGGACTTGACGATGTCTACTTTTACACGCGTTCGGGTAAATTCAGTCTATATATAAATATTTGGCCCTGACGGGAAAACAACTCAAACGGGAAAACCAATGCGGTTTATCTCTTTATGCACAAGCGCAAAAAACTTAAGAAGATTGAATGCGGAAGAATCATTAAGTGCGCGTTTCTTCTTTTCTTTCTTGTTTCGTTTTTTTGTTGTTGTTTTTTATGTACCGACACTGCCTCGATGGAGAATAATATCTTCACTAATATTTTTCTCGCGTGTTGTTTCCATTGTGCGACGCGTAACAATTACAAAATTGATGAAATTAAACAACTAACAAATGGTGATGATAATTTATTGTACTAACGAGGTCGCGAGACCTCCGAAACGACACGCGCGCCCGTAATTACGATTAATTCAGAAATAATTTTCCTGTAAAATTAAACAAGAACGAGTGAAATCGCGACAATGAGCTTCGTCACGAAGCTCACGGTGCATCGTTATTCGTTTCTTCTCGCGTTTTCCAGGTGAAAATCCCCGGGGCCCGTTTATCAATATGTGAGGCACGACGTGCAATGTCCGAATATGCCGGTGTCGTTGGCACGTAATTATTATACATGACAATGACCACCGTCGCGACACAGTTGCGAAACACGACGCAAGAAAATCTATGTATGTTTCATAAGCTACCGACTTATTGACGAATGATGGACTGCCTTGTAACGAAATTATATAAACGTTGAATCTGTATATAAACATGAATATCATCTTTCTGTTAGAAGAAGTGTACGCTTCTTTAAATTGAAATAGGCTTTATATTTCATGAAAAAGAACAAGAATCAATCGCAATGGAAATGTCAGTTTTAATTTTGACATGTCGAAATGATTCTCTATCTCTCTCTTTCTCTCTCTCTCTCTCTCTCTTTCTCTCTCTCTCTCTCTCTTTCTCTTTCTCTCTCTTGAAGAGAAAAATTGCCGTAGTTTTCATTTTGGTAGACCATTAGATTGTTCAAACATTGTCAGTTATAAGTACATGTGTACTCAAAGTACTGTCGAAGATACATAAGTTTCGAGCCCAAAGTTCAGAATTCAAGGCCGCCGACATCGTATATAGCAATACAATCGTAAGTAAGCCTGTTCCGTTGCCATTTTTACGACGTTATCGACAAGTAGACAATTAATTAACACCTCTCATTTTCAGGTGAATTTCAACGCCATAACCCTCGAGATATAAGGTTTTATTTTTGGAAGATCTCGTGCGAAATTTTGCATTCACGCAAATGCATATAAATTGCAAATAACACATCCAGAGGAATTACGCAAACATGAGGGGGATTACAACACGATTGGTCGTAACAAACAAGGACCGAGCGATTTTAAATGCAATATCTATGCTTTTGCATAAGTTTCGACGATGCTAAAACCATGTACATCGCTACCGAGAGCGTATTTAGAACTTATTTATTACTTGTTAAATCGTCGCCAATTGCGATAAATTTTACATCTTCGTAAGATTACAAAACATTTATGTTCGCTTAACAGGTTAAGCAATATATTTTCTGGAAAAAAAGTATTAGGAATATTCAATAATACTTTTTCTGTGTACGAACTTACGTATGCGGTATGAATTATGTAATTACGGTTGTAAGTTAAAAAATTTAAATACGATCCGCGTAAAATAATGTCAAATCATGCTTCCGTGTGCTATAAACCGTTTGCTACAAAATAAAAAATGTAATATCCATAAGTTTATAAGATTGTAGGATTGCAAATGAAGCAGTCGTGAGAATTGATCGTATCAAGAAGTGATTCGAAATGAAATCCTTCAGGAACGTATAAACAACAGTCCATGTTCGCGAATATTCGCCATCAAAGTTTAAACATACGCGCATGACACAGACGCTATAAAACAAACTGTATGTTCTCTTTCTTTTAGCAACTCGAGATTTATCTCTTGAGAGCGCGGAAAGAATGAATCTCTTGATAAACACGAGAGATGCGAAATCAAGGAATGAATAATGAAGGTACGGAACACGACAAACACTTGAACAGAATCTCCTGTGAGTACGCCGGAGCAAAGGAACAAGGATTAAAGATCGTCGAGAAAAATGCAAGTTAGATAACTCGAGCGAGAAAAAGAATAAAAGAGAGAGAGAGAAAAAGGGAGAGAGAGAGAGAGGGCGACGAGTGCGTGGCGACATCAATCAATTTAGAAATTAAATAAGAAAATAGTCTAGCGAGGACCGCACATGGGTAAGAATGAATGAGTACTCGAGGTGTCATTGATAGTCCATTGCGATACCGTCGTGTGAGTGGTGTACGGACGCACACACACACACACACATGCACACACTTAACAGGTGCGAATTCAGGTATGAGTCGAGTTCTGTTGCATCGTATACAACGCGTGAATGGCGAAAGCCACACCAGGTGGGAAGTTCAGGGCCGCGCGGAGACCGCGTCAAATGACGACGGAGAAGCGCATCATTTCGCTTTTCTCAGAAACCTCGGCGCGAGATCGCAGCAGCAGCCCCGGCAGCTGGTCGAGCAAGTTTCCCAAGATCGTCTCACGACGGCGGGTCGAGTTTGGACAGAGATGCTGGAATTTCCAACGCGTAGCGACTCGCCGTAAAACGCGCCGGCCGCGTTCTTTATCATTCATTCTGGCCGCCCGTCGTGAAGACGCGAGGAAGTCCGATGAAGGGAGGAATTTGAGAGTTGTATACCTACTCAGCGAGGGGACTAACCCTTCTTACTGGTTTCCGAGGGAGAACAAAGAGGCGGGCGATAGGAATGTACAGTGCGTAGATTATGTTAGGCCCTTCGGAAACATTTCGAAGGGAGAATCGTTAGAAACGACGACTGCAGCTGTGGATACCCGCGTTATTGAATCGGAGGATTCCTCAGTGACGCGCAACGATTAATCCATATGACCGATTGACCGACAAATAAGCGAGATACATCTTCTTGCCTCGTCTTGGGAAATATAAAGTTTTTCAGAGATCCGATCACGTTTCAGCCTTCCAAAGCGATTCTATTGCCGATTGATTATGATCGTAAAAACCTGTATTCCTTATTATTCTTGGAAATAGCATATATTCTTGCACTGTTTATAGCCGGATACATTAAAACAACGTAACATAATAATAAAACACTATATGAAGAAATCTTGAGCGAGCGAATGTATTATCTCAACTATCGAGATCGCAACTGTAAACACTATGAGCGCTCGTATATTTATCGTTCACGTAAGAGGAAAAAAGCAGTATTGACCATAACTATACAGAATGAGACAAAATATTAATTTATCCCGACGGATAATTGCGTATCTCATGAGATGTCTCAGAGAGACAACAAATCACCGCGTCCGTGCATACAAACGTCAATAATTATCTCTTTTATCTGTCATTCCGCTTATCTCGCGACATGCGCGAGATCAATAGAGGCTTACAACCTCAGCTTATGACTCGATCATACTCACAAACTTGTCACGACTGATACACTCCGACCTTTCTCGTGGCCGCAGATAAAGTTTATATGCGAAGTCGAACCAAGCGCGTCGGCTTTGTCGAAACGCGCGGAAATCGCGACGCCGCGGTAGAGACGCAACAGTACGAGTCGCACAAAGATCAGCGATCGATTCCGTGGTCCTCGCAGACTCTCCCGCACATCGCGCACCTCGAAGATAGTGCACCGAAGAACGAATTCGCGGTCAGCACACGCTCGAGACGTGTGCTCTATGTGAGCGGGGAATCGCCGATTGCGGTCAGCGCGCGAAATCAGCAAACGAAAGCGAGCTTGTCCCGGCTTGCCCTCTTCTTCTTCTGCTTGTCCGCTTCTTCTTCTTCCTTCTCCTTCCCCTTTACTTCTTCTTATTTCGCGTTTTTTCGCGACTGCTCTCCTCTCCCGACAACGGCCAGCGGAGATGATGAAGACCGGCGTTCTTGCACACTTGAACGACGAGGCACGACTGTTGCCACCACTGTGATCCATGACCACGTGGACCTTCGAGGTGCTACACACTGTCTCGTCTATGTGGTGTGCGTGATGCATAAGCCGATACACGCGAGCGTGCGAGCGTGTGCGATCGCGCGCGCTTATGAATCATATCTCGATCCGGTGGCCGATCGATTGATCGACGCAACATCGCAACGCGAAATGTCGCGGAAGTTTTCGAAAACGGAAAGGAAATGATTCCACGAGCGCCAGTCTCGCCGGTTACGTTAATCGCTGACCGAAGGTACCACGCCGGCGGAAGAAACACGTGGAACGTACCTGACGAAAATGTGCACATGCGAAAATTTCACATTGATCCCGCGACGATAATGTGATTATTCTCGAGAAAAGAGAGAGAGCGAGAGGGGGGGGGNAAATCGCTGGGGTTTTCGGATGTACGCGGATATGTGCGCGGAATCGCGCGGAAAATTGGGAATTAGCGCGAGAAAAGGGTTGGCGAATTCTACATTCCGATTGAGCCGCGCACTGGACACCGCTCTTTGCACCGCGGTATCAATTTATCTCGTTTAAACTATAAATAGATCAGAACGTTGAGCGCGATAAAACAAATAACTTATAGCGATCGTGGTCTTAAAGCTAGCTCGACTAGCGGCGCGTCGGTTTCTCAAACTTATCTAATGAGCCGGACGACTATCCAATTTCACGGGGAAGACAACACGCCACGGGAAGACAACACGCCGAGGAATGGTCGCTTGATCTACTTACCAAACAATCATGAATAATCGCCGGTGAGGTCGATCGGTTGACCTCACCCGTAGGCGCTATGACAACGAAAGCGATTTCCATTGACAGGCTGGTTTTCATTAGCGATGATTTAGCATTTAAATCCATCGCCCGGCGCGTGATTTATCGACGCGTATTAGAGCGCAGCGATGAAGCGCAATGCGAGTTGTAATGAAATGAAGCATTAAGCGTCCGTCGTCCGGAAATAACTTTTACTATCAACGCATCCTTCTAAAAAATCGTTTTAATCGTGCAATTTGCATCGACTAACAGCGATAGGCACAAATGTTATCTTACGCGATAAATGAACGTCCGAATATTCTCGCGGACATTGCACGATATATAGACATGTCAAATTACGTAACATCAATAATGAATTAATTCGTGAAGTACAGGGTGCGGCGAAAGGTTTGCCCGAGTTTGAAAAATCCGTTGCTCACCAGATGGCGTGAGTAGGTTGTTGGGCAGGGTCTCATTAGGAAGGTTGTTCTCAACCGTTTTCAGTTAACATCATGATTTGGACTGGAGAACATCGTGGATTCGCTGTGCGCTCTTTTTTGGAAAATGGCCGTTCAGTCATTGCGACGCAGAGAGCAATGCGCTTGCGATTCCATATTCCGCGCCATGTTTCCGTACCTGATGGAAAAACAATCAAACGTTGGGTTTCTTCATTGGAAGAAACCGGATCCACAGTAAGAACTCATGCAGTTGGAAGACCCAGAACTGCAACAACACCAGAGAACGTGCAGTTAGTGAGGGTATCAGTGGAACGTTCGCCTAGGCGCTCTGCTCGGAGGCATGCAGTTGCACTGGGTTTGTCGGATCGTTCTGTCCGGAGAATTTTGCACGAAGAATTGTTTTTCCACCCGTACAAGATCATGCTTGTGCAAGAACTGAAACACGATGATTTTGTAAACCGTGTCAATCTTTGTCAAGAAATGCTCAACCGAATCCCTGCAACGTCAACTTTCTGGAGCACTGACGAGGCCCATTTCCACCTCTCTGGTGATGTTAACAAGCAGAACTTTCGGTACTGGGCTGACACCAACCCAAGGCAATTCCATGAGTCTTCAAGCATCGTCCCCATACCCTACAAGAACTGAAAAGGAGAATCATCGAAGAGGTGTGAACGCCATTCCGATTCAGATGTGCCAAAACGCAGCCCGAAGCTTCCAAAATCGGCTACATCAGTGCATTGCTACTGGAGGCCGCCATCTTGCAGATATCGTTTTTAAACGTTAATGTAAAAAAACTGTTTGAAGTACTAAAGGTAATAAAAAAATTTCCAATCCTCTACATTTAATAGTATTTTATTGATTTGCTCTCCAAAATGAGGACATACCTTTCGCCGCACCCTGTATCTCAAAGATATTATTGGAAACATTACGCAAAAAATGAGCTCGTACACTGAGAACTCATTTAATTGAATCAACTAAATTCTTGTTTGACTGAGCAAGCAAATTTTTTCATTATAAGGTTTAGTTCTCTGAACGAAAGGTTTGGTTCTCGGAAGTTTCGGAGGTTGCAAAGAACCAAACCTTTGATTCGGAGAACTAAACCTTAGTTCTTATAGTCAAAAAATTTGTTTGCCCATAGTCAAACAAGAATTTAGTTGATTCAACTAAATGGATTTCTCAGTGTATAGATTTCCTCGCTATCACGTAGTAATCGCGCGAATGTAACGCGATACAGCTCTCGTTCTCTCTTCTTCTTTTTCTCCTTCCTCCTTCTCTCTTTCTACTTCTCTCTGTCTACTTTTTTTTTATCACGATGCCAAGAACAATTGTTTCACATATCGATTGTTCACACACAAGACTATGCTATCGTCTACGGGATGTTCGTCATCAACGCCGCATGGTTTTGCAGCATTACGCACTTACCTCCAAGCGTGTAGAAAGAACGATCCTTTCGAAATGATAGTCCGGTAAATAGTAAGAGGCTTCTCCGGGCTTCAAGTATATCTTATCTTCAAGTTTTTGCTTAGATGAAAACAGAATTATAAGCGGAAACGCAAGAATCCGAAACTCGTGTCACATTAACATTTAAACTTCCGCTTGCGTGCTATTGAAAAAAAAGATTTAATAAACTGTTAAATATTTATGACATAATCGGTTTGATATGTTTCCCAGATATCTCTAATGATAGAAGCTCGCGTTGAATATATACGAATTCGCAATCTCGGAAAAGCGATTATAAAGTCATTTCGCTTGCTGTAGATGCAGATATATCTTTTAAAATAACGGTATGCTCGGAGGCTACGAAGCACAAACTTTCAGAGAGCTAAGAATGCTAGACCAAAGTGTATAACGCACGAAACAGACACAATATCGGGCCCTATCTGTCTATTAAAAAAAAAAGGAGGAGCGGAAAAGAGAGAGGGTAGAGACGAAAGAACCTCGTACCTGTTTTCGGAGCACATCGGGCGGTAGACCTAAAAATAGGGCCGGCGGTAAAAAAGAAAGCAAACAAACAAAAACCCGTCTGGCGAGGGCCGAGGGAGCCGAAAGAGACGCGCCGGGCTTCGGCATTGGACTCCACAGAAAATGAGAATTGCGGCTAAATATGCGCTATGCATTACATACACCGGTCAGCATCGCAATATTTGCGCGGGCCCGCAAAAGCGCTCCGGCAGCAGAGATCCTCGACTGTCTGTCGAGTTACGCGCCGCCGTAATAATTGTTTACGTGTAAATTGGTATGACGCTAATTATGACGCTGTTAGGGTACATCGCAAACATAATTTATCGAGTGATCGGGATACCGCCATTTATTGCGCCGTAATAGTCGCCGCGAGGAAATGCAATATTTACGGTGCAGCGCGGCGACGCACTGCGACCGTATGTGAATAAATAATTATTTTGCACATTATTAACGATTCGGCGATCGCACCGGTGTCGAGCAGCGAGGAAGAACGAAATGACCCGCGAAATATGCAAGTTTTACCGAAAGATACGCGTGTCCATTAGCGATTGTGTTTTTTTTTCATTCTCGGCGCAATCATATATGAATTTCGAATTTCAGATAATTTTGTGCAACTAGAGTCGCTCTCCGGGAAAACATCATTTGGCAAACTGATTCAATCGTCATGATATGCGATTAGAATGAGCATACGGGGATGAATTAAGGGTTAGAGCTGCGTTTCAAGTAATTCAATAAACATACTCATATTGTTCACTGTGCTTTTTACGCGGCACCAAATGTCGATGCAACTGATTTGATCGTGATCGCGTCCCAAGGCGAACCCAGATTCCTACGCAAACGTTCACACGCGTACACGGCCGGGTACTACAAAGATAAGACGAATAATCGCGGTGAATGGTATCTCATTAACCGACTTCTCACGTGCTTCCGCAGTGGCGTCAGATGTACTATCGCATACTGCAACATATGCGAGCTGCATACAGTCGTAGACAGAAAAGTTGTCCCATTCCTTAGGCATAGTGACATCGGAATTGTCGAATTTGGAATATCATTTCTGAATATTTGTGCATTGCTGATTTGTGACTGCTGATTATTTTGTGAACTAGCAAGTATGCTCCAAAGCAGTGGTCATTATGTCATTAATGCATCTAGTTCGAAATTTCCGATATCTCTATGCCTATGAAATGAGACAATTTCTGTCCACAACTGTACCTTATAAGCGCATAATATTTGTAGAATATTATATTATATGAATATTATTCAATATTAAAATGATATTCTTATAATATTCTAAGAATGTTATGTAATAATTTTTAATATTATGGGAATGTTCTACTAATATTTTATGTCCACTTCACATAATTCTTGACATATTATAAAAATGTTCTTAGAATATTAAAAAAAAAAAATAATATAAAAAAATATATATAAATAAAAAAAAAAATATATATATATATATGTATATGTATATAATTGTTTTAATATGAAACGTATTTTTACACAAAATTCTTTTGACTTTATTTATATAATAAAACAATTGATATTGCAATATATTTGAAATAAAAAATTACAGTTATATATATTATATATTAGATATTTGAATTAATTCTCGTTATTGACTAATAGCGAATAGTAGTTGTGCTATTTCAACATGGCCGAAAGTGATGTATATGAAAGTATTATCAATAGGCTTTAATAATTAATGTGTGACATTAGATCATTTTGCAAAGAACACAATTTTTTATTGTATTGAAGATGTCAGGTTTCGTGCGAAAAAAGAGAATTTGCAAGAAGCATTACTATTCTGCTTTCATCTCAAGAAATCTGCAGCTGAAATTCATCGTTTGCTAGTGGAGACTCATGGGGAGCATGCTCTATCTGAAACAACTTGCAGAGTTTGGTTTAGACGAATTAAAGACGATTTTGACGTGAATGACAAAAAACGCCCTGATAAGCCGAAAAAGTTTGAAGATGGAGGTTTTACCGGAAGAAGATTCATATCAGAAGTTCAAAGAGTTGTCGGAAACACTAAATGTCGAGTCCGTTAGCAAAACGTTTAAAAGTAATGGGAATGATCCAGAAGCTAGGAAACTGGATCCCACATGAATTGAGAGAAAGAGACATTGCGAAACGTTTAACTACTTATGAATTGCTGTTTCAAAGACAAAAACGGAAGTCGTTTGTGCATCAAATTGTGACTGGCAATGAACAATGGATTCGTTACAATCTTAAGCGCAAGAAATCATGGGTGCGTCCCGGCGAACCATCAACATCAACGCCAAAACAGGGTATTCATGGAAAGAAGGTCATGCTCTGCATTTGGTGGGATCAAGTCGGTGTAGTGTATTATGAGCTGCTGCAATCGATTCGGACCATCAATGCTGAACGCTACCGACAATAATTACCCAATTTAAATCGAGCACTCAAAGAAAAACGCCCGCAATACGCCAAAAGACACGATAAAATTATTCGTCTCGATGACAATGCTAGACGACATGTTGCAACACCAGTGAAGGAAATCTTGGAGGAACTTAGATGGGATGTTTTACTCTACCCGTCCTATTCACCAGACGTTGCTGCTTCAGATTATTTGTTTCGGTTGATGCAGCATAGCTTTTTTGAATAGCACTTTAGTTTTTTCAAAGATATAAAAAAATGGCCCAATGACTGGATCGTCTCGAAAGAACCTGAATTTTTCTACCACGGAATTCAGGTGTTATCCGAAAAGTGGGGAAAGGTTGTAACTTCCGAAGAATAATGCGTGGAATAAGATACACCGTTCTTTTGAAATAAAGATGTACCGTTCTTTTGAAATAAATATGAGTTTTTGTAGCAAAAAGCGAGAATTAAGTCAAGCACCTAATATATATATATATATATATATATATATATAGAATTGAATATTTAAAAAATATGTAATATTACAATAATATTAAATAATATTATTTTTTAAATATTATTAGGAGTGGACATATAGCCGTCTATTAATATTCCAGAAATATTACTTAATATTAAATAATATTATGCGTTTATAAGGTACATAAGTGCAGTCTATATTTC
Organism: Dinoponera quadriceps; assembly: GCF_001313825.1. Taxonomy (NCBI): domain Eukaryota; kingdom Metazoa; phylum Arthropoda; class Insecta; order Hymenoptera; family Formicidae; genus Dinoponera; species Dinoponera quadriceps. The sequence goes on from NW_014555522.1 coordinate 842,118, forward strand.
AAAATATCGCTTGATGACAATGTGTGATTATCGTTCCTTCTCAGCTTAATTTTATTAATTTTTGGTCCATCGGCCATAAATCATGCACCCTCGCGTCTCTCGATGATTAGTCCTCGCGAGACGAAGGAGTTTCTCATGGCGATGAAGTCACGACTTGACGAGAGAAATCCAAGAATATCCGATACGAATGTTATCGAGTGCGCATTAGACGTCCGAGCGTCTCGCGATATGCAGATTTATGGGTATTCGTTAATACCGCTGTTCGTGATTTAAAAGGGCATGGCTATAAAGCGGAGAGACGCTGGCGAGAGAGGGAGAGAGAGAGAAAGAGAGACCACGGACGATGCGAATGTGAATTTTATCGGGAAGCGTAGATCAATAGCGTGGGACGCGATAGCGGACATCGATCCTTCGCGCTTGGCCGATTACGAGCGCAATTGGAAAAGGAAATATGACGGCGCGTAAACAAAATTCGTTGGCGCGAAGCCGCATAGAGATGTACTTGCGTATTACACGAGAGGAGATTTCGCGGAACGCGGTAGTTCGCGGTAGTAAAAGCGTATCGAGTTCGCATGGTGTTCAAATAAACATTATTTTCTTCACCCATCGTTACTGTGGGCTAACTAATCGTTATTGTGGGCTACGTAATATTTGCTTATCTTCTACGTACTTCTACCTATTTTCTATTCTAAGTAAATTACACAACTAATGTTTATTGTTTATTGAAGTTAAGAATAAAGATTAAACCGGGCACAGAATATTAAATAATTCGGGAATAAGTCTTTCTCTTTAAGAAAGTCAACGTAATGGAGGAGGATCAACATGATGGAGAATCAACGTGATAAAGGACACGGTAGTTAGTAACCATTTGTAACATCAATACAGGCTTCCGTAGTGCTATATTTAGAGATTCTCCGTTGGTCCTTCAAGTTCGATGGATTTGCGAGGATTAATGGAGAAGCAAACTTTCCGATCGGATTCTTGCCTTTCGCGCTCTTCGGGAACGACGTAACGGATGGAGTGAAACGTCCGCTAATCCGTGCGGCGAATGTGAGATCACGAGGAAAAGGAACGCTCATGTGTCCGCGTGTTCGAGATCGAGCGAGTCCTTTTCCGAATTCTTTCCAGCTTGATCCGGGAACGATTGAATGCCAGTCCGACCGACATTAAGTAACGAAACAGTAACTGCGACGGAACAATCAACTTGTCCCATTATCTTCATTTTACGTCATTGCGACAGAACGGACTCTAACGTTCTAAAGAAACCCCGAAGATTGTGCAAGTCTGTTGGAGAAGAAAAATGAAAGGAAAAAGAAATTAGTCATTGAGCAAACGTAACCTTGCTGAGAGCAAGAGTCGGCACAAGAGCGATACAAGATTCGCACTCAGTTAGTGACTTTTTTTTCTTAATTTTTTCTTTTCTACACTGACGCAGTACGTTTTTAATGTGCATATTATCTCTGAAACGTACACGCATCGTTTCGTTGTCGTCGCATTTATCACGGAAATATTTCGCGATATACGTTCTTTTCCTCATGGAAAATTTCGTGCATGTCGTGCCTTTTGTAGCAAAACGCACTACACGCCCGTACTGCTGCCTTGTCAGGAAACTGTTACGCGCGACGGTCAGACCTCCGTCCGTTCCTTGGGAGAAAATGTAATAACGAGCGCTAAGCAGGAAAACCAGTGGATATGAGGTATTAATTCGTGCAAATTGCAGCCGAGACCCACTATTGTGCGCCGCAAAAACGCATAAGACGAGAACCTGACAAGAATAAAGAAAAACAGAAGAAGCAAAAAATGAAACGAATCGAAACGGGTCTCGGTCGCGACGTGACGCGGCGTATAATTCAATGTTGATAATTACTCTGGAAGATTATACTGGAATACCCTAACATTATCGCTCTCCGATACACTATTTGAACTCCCGTAATAACAAATGACAACGATGTTGAGTCCTCTTAAGTGGCGATTAATTCACACACACTCGTTCGAACTTCCGTGCGTGTTGATGTAGTTCGCGCGATTTCGCGTCTCGCGAGACTTTTGCGCGACGCGAGGTGCAATCTAACGATTCGATTGTCAGGCGAAATATCAGAAATTAGAGAAAATACGCTCGATACACGCGAGCGTGCAGCCTTCTTTTTCTTCTTCTTCTCCGCGCATCGCCTGGCAATTATGACAAAACACATCGACGGGACAAACACAATTACGTAAAGGAGCGCTGTGCATAATCGAAGATATTCCGGAATATAGCGCATCCGGCTCTCTTGATCAAGCGTACTTACCGTAGCTATGGCACACCTTGAGAACCATGCCGTAGCGTCGCAGTATCGTTAGAGTTATAAAGGGAGGAGGCCTTAATCAGCGTGACGCACAACTTATCAGTGCACTTCCGGGAAACCACGTGTCCGGTGGGTGATTATTAAGGCACACGAATGGTTTTTCATACACGTCTGATGAAATATTTTTCATATCGAGCAACGAGATGTTTTCTGATAATCTGTTTCATACAGATGCCATCCGTTTACTAAAATATCGGGTTCTTTTTTTTTCGCGCGGGCTTGTTCCCGCATGCTTTCGAACTACGGGCGAATTGCATCGTCGAAAGTTGCGCGTCCGAAGTTCCTGCCGAATGATTTGATCCACTGCGCCACGGCTGTTGCACGATGCAAGCCTGGATGTGACGCGGTGTAGTAATTATTATTTTACAAGTAGCGGCGTTACAGGCTGTCGTTGATAACGAACGGCGCGTGTTATTATTCGGCGCGCAATTTTATAACACGTCATCGCGCGCACCGGTAATCTCGTCCGCGGTTTATTCGGCTGAGAAATTACTTCGAAAATAACGGCAGCCTGCTGTTTTAACGGGAGGGATATAACGAATAAAGTGACAACGAGATAGAAGTGCTAATTGATAATCTATTTAAAATCTATCTAATTACACGATATATTGCCGCGTATCTGTACGGTAACGCCCTGTATCAGATATTAATTCAATGATTCTGCGCGCGTGTGTGTGTGTATATATGTCCCTTCCTCCGTAAAATCATTGTGTATCTTACATATTGTATCCCGCATATCCGTAGATTCACCATGATGATTTTGCAAAAATTGTTTCTTTTATAGTAAAGGTAGGCAATGACGGAGATATATCAATGTTCAATTTTTCTCCACTTTTTTTTATTATCTCCCAATATTTTTATATTCAATTAATTCTTTTATGTCGTCAATTTTTTATATAATTCCAAATCCATGAATTTTATTAATAAGCCTTCTATTTTGACCTCGAAGCTTGTTTTATATTATAGTCTTTATTTTTTAATTATATATGTTTTTTTATTTTTAATTATATATGTTTTAATTATATATGTATAAATCATCAGATATATTTAATTGACTCGTTAAATCGTTAATTCGAAAATTATTGACTTTCAAATCGCTTTCCTAAAAAAGTGAATTGGTATGTTCACGAAACGTCGGAAAAAATTTATAGGGGACGCGACACTAACCACATATAGGAAGGAAGGACCCGGAAACCACATATTAAGCAATTAAAAGGTTACTTGATAAACTTTCGCATTTCATTATTAGGCCAAGGAATTTTTATTCTTCATTAGCAAGTAAATATACACCTTTATCTGATCATTGTTCGATTGTGCTATTGGAAAATAAAAATTTATCTAGTCCGTCGTTGAAATTCATTCAATAGAAATTAAAAAATTATTTGATTTGAACCATGTTATTTGAAGATAAAGAAGTCTTTTGATTTAGCGTTAGGTCATATTATTTGGAAGTGAAAAGTTCGTCTTTTCATCTAGAAATAAGAAATCTATCTATTATGGAAAAGTTATATCATGAGTTCGATTCTTCGTTATAAACAGTAGTGACTTGTAGCGGAGATTTTGGAACTACACTTAGGAGTAATAAGGGATCTACTAGATCCATCTAAACAGAACTAACGAGTTGTCTGGCACCATCTAGCGACGCCGCCGAGAAAGTTACTTTTTTCTTAATTCCAAAATCTTCGCTATGAGTCGCTATTGTTTTCATCAACAAATTGGAGTTGTAATATAAACTTAAAACGATAGGTCAGATAAACTTTTATTTTGAAATAGTACAGCACTTTCTTTTAACAAAATGGAAATATAAACACTATTAAATAACTACCCTGGAGAAAATGATTATATATAATTATATATAATTATATAAAATCATATATCGTCATATATGAATATATATATATTTCGTAAGAGCGACACGAAACAAGCAAAACGCTTCAGAATATGCACGTGCTCATTGTTAACATTTATTTCAAAGTGATTACTATCGTTAGACTTGTGTCCGAATGTAATTTCCTGGGTTTAATATTCCAGGAAACAAGGAGCTGCATAAAATGGCATATAGAAAATGGGCAGCACATAATAATACTTAAATATAGAATATATTACAGTAGCTATAGTATGCCGTAATCTACATAACATATATGTTTAAGAAATATTTCAGAAACATCCTTTAAACGTCCTATTATCTCAAATACGTCTTTACGATATCTTGAAAAGTCTCGATGTACTCCGAGAATTTTATAGGATAAATTACATTCGGACACGAGTCTAACGATAGTAACCACTTTGAAATAAATGTTAACAATGAGCACAATGCATATTCTGAAGCATTTTGTTTGTTTCGTGTTGCTCTTACGAAATTAAATGAGATACTCACAGTGACAGAGATAACAAAGGTGACGTAACTGGTATCGGAAATTGTATAATTATCATCGGCCAACCATATTTTTTTTATCTAGAAATATATTTAAAAGGTCGAAATTTTTCGAGACGAGATAGATCTGCTCCTGTGGGACTTCTGTTGCGTCCGTATACATTATCAGTCTCTACAAATTGGGAAAACACGTAAGTAAAATTTATACAACAGTTACCTGAGATAAACAGTAGGATCGTAATTATGGAAACAGCTTTGCAAACACTGAAAGATAGCAAAAACTATTATTAAGAGAATAAAGCAAATAGAGTTGCACGAAAGAATGTTCAATAATCTGCGAGAATTATAATGATAATCGTGCATTATCATGTGTATCTGAAAAAGGGATACCCACAAATATGCTTCTCAGCACATTGAAGAGCATTTCGCAATCAAAGTGGAGATGTTGATCAGCCAAAGCTAGCTTTTGAGGATCTACCTGATACAAAGCGTCATGTTTGGCGTATTTGTAGCACAAGTAACGCACAATTGCGTGCTGAAAATTTTTGAAACAATATTCGTTATAGTCACGGTTCTCTTATCCCATAGCACAAAATCACTGTCTACGAAAGTTGGAATGATGTGTTGCGAATTTATCTGCGAGATAAAAGTTAAAATAAAATAGAAACAGGAAATCATGCGAGTTCGAATTAACAACTCTGACAGAGCTACCCGAACTTTTGCAGAAATTTTCCATGATAGCTGTACAAATGTTTATAAAACACATGTTGTCCGCTTTCAGTAAGAAAATATAATAATAATAATATTTTATAGATATTCTTTATCTTGACGAATTCTTCTTTGAGATGCTCTGATGTAAGGGTATTAACAATACGAATATCAAATCCTAGTCCGAGAGCCGCACCTCTCAGCAGAACTTCAAGAACGGCAAAGCGGGCTGTGCATCTTTCGAGTATAGAATAAGTTTTCCCATGTACCCATTATACCGTCTAAATACCTTTAAGAACAGAAGAGAAACGTTTAACAGGGATATAATTAGACAAAGGAGAATAATAAAGTCCGTAGTAGAAAAGAATGCACAGAATCGTGAGTGATTATTAACGTGTTCCTGCACTGGAAAAAAAATTTATCTAATTTTAATAAATATAATTACTAAAATTAGATTTGTTTAATTAAAAAAAATAATGTTTAAATTGTGTTTAATAGAAATAATACGTGTATATATAGTAGTTTCAGAAATATTAGGTTGGGGAAAAAGAAATCCATTATTTTTTCGGTAGATGGCTGTAGTGATCGATATCTCGTAAAGTATCGATCAAACAATTTCAGATTTCTGCTCGTTAGAAAGGTGACATTTCGCACTAAACAAATTCTTTTGTTGTTTTTTGTTTAGTCCATTCTGTTGTGAATTACAGGGTGTTAAAAATGGAAGTCAACAAAGAGAAAATTCGGTACATTTTACAATTTTTTTTTTGATAAAGGCGAAAATTTAAGCCAGGTGGCTGTAATTGTGAATGGTGTTTATGGTGTCGATACTGTAACAGCCAATTACGTGCAATTTTGGTTTCGTCGATTCCGTTCAGGTATTTTTGATGTTAAAGATGCACCTCGCACAGGTAGGCCCGTCGTCGAAAATGTCGATAAAATCACAGAAATAATCGACCGGCATGTTAGCAGTCGTAGCATCGCCCAGGAGCTATAGATCGACCATAAAACAGTTTTAAACCATTTGCACAAAGCTGGATTCAAAAAGAAGCTCGATGTTTGGGTGCCACATCAATTAACACAAAGAAACATGATGGATCCATCTGCAAAGCCTTGGCCAAACGGAACGAAATCGACCCATTTCTTAAACGGATGGTGACTGGGGATGAGAAATGGGTCGACAACATTGTGCGAAAACGATCGTGGTTAAAGCGCGGTGAAGCAGCTCAAACGGTGGCCAAACCAAGACTAACGGCCAGGAAGGTTCTGCTGTGCATTTGGTGGGACTGGAAAGGAATCATTTATTATGAGTTGCTTCCATATGGCCAAACACTAAATTCGGATCTCTACTGTCAACAACTGGACCGTTTGAAGCTAGCCATTGACCAGAAACGGCCAGAATTGGCCAACAGGAGAGGTGTTGTGTTCCATCAGGACAACGCCAGGCCACACTTGTCTATAGTGACTCGCCAGAAACTCCGGGAGCTTGGTTGGGAAGTTTTGATGCATCCACCATATAGTCCGGCACCAAGCGATTACCATGTTTTTCTTGCATTGCAAAACTTCCTTAGTGATAAGAAATTGGCATCAAGAGAAGATTGCGAAAATCGATTACTAGAGTTTTTCGCCAATAGGGACCAAGACTTCTATAGAAGAGGCATTATGAAGCTACCTTTAAAATGGCAACAAATTATAAAACAAAACGGTGCATATTTGACCCAAATCGGACAATCCGAAACATGTTAAATAAAGTCTTGAAGTTCACGTAAAAATAATGGATTTCTTTTTCTCCAACCTAATATATATATATCAGAATAATGTTAAAATAAAACTTTATTTACAAAGATCACTACAAAAATTTATTGATAGAACTTCTTTTTTTACGAAACTACACTTCTCTCTGTTCCTTTCTTAAATTTAAGATTAAATATTATCCATATAGCACAGACATCTTAAAGACATCCTTCGGATAAAGTATGCTATATGGGAATTAACTTGTTGTTTTCCTAAATAATTAATCTATGAGCTTATATATTATTTCAATGTGTATTATTCAATATCGATAAATGCGTATCAATTCGTAATTGTATCATAAATATCAATGTATATCAATTCATACCTCAGTATATAAATATAAAATGTAATCTATAAGTATCCAACTGCATTGTGATTAAATCTAAAATGAAGTTTATGTGTTTAAGATTTTGATAACTGCGATTTTATGCAAGTTTTGTCTTATCTGTCAATCTTCTTTTTTTTTTAATTAATTTTGACAATAACACTAAGAACGATAAAATATACATGACACGACATCTACTAACGAGACCAACAATTTGGTTGAAATTAGAAGAAATTTTCTTGATCGACTGCAGATCCTACAAAATCTTCCATCGGTTAATAATAGTTTTAAGCGAAGGAGAGACATCTATAATTATAACCTTGATTAAGAACCTATTCAGATATTGTCGGTATGGCTCACTCTCGAAGTAATTTCATTTTCGCAAGGTCACTTAATTGCATACTTGTAAATGGCGATAATATTGATTAGCCAAAGTTTTAACGCATAAGGCGTTACGCATTAAAAGTCATTTAAAAAACTATGACGAAATTTTATAGTTTTAATGTCTGTTACTGGTTACATTGTATGAACACAAATTTCTGAGATCTCATGAAAATCAGTTTCTTGAAAGATCCATAACATAACGTACAACAAGTGAACTATAAATATCTCGTCGTTATTACGTGTGAGACAGTTTTGTTAAAATCATTTTTTTGTTCAGTACGACCCCAATACGTTTATTTATGTAAGAGTTAATTTATGAGACCGCAGCCTTAGCCGATTGTGGGTTAGTCGTGCACTGACCACCTCTTCGGCAGCACGTGTGTATCGTCACTGCACGCGAATATAATCGTTCCGAGTTACAATTCAAAGAATTTCGACGCGTCTATCTATCGAGATCGAATTCTAGTCTGTCTCAAGCGTCCGTAACTTTAATTTAGTCCTGCAGTCAATGGACCAGGACTCAACTAATCGTCCGATTCATACGAAAAAGAAAAATCACTGAAGATTTCTCATTGCGATTTCGAAGTGTTATCGATTTATTCTTCGCATCAAAGTGAGGAATCGTACATTTCAAATATGACTTGTCCGATATCAAGCGGAATCGCGTAAGTAATATTCGTTTAATTTGAAATTGAGTAGATTAAATTTATATCAAGAAGTTCGAGAGAAAACTGTTGAAAAATTCTTACGAAAAAAGGGAAAGAGAGAGAGAGAGAGAGAGAGAGAGAGAGGGAGAAAATTAATATCAGAGACGCACTTGCGCTTAAATTTTCTTTAATTCGTGCACTTTAATATTTCATATTGCGATATGAGAATATAATGAGATATTATTTTACGATATAATGAAAACGTGTGTCCTTAGTTAAACTGTCAAACGGCAAAAAGTGGATAAATTAGGCGCGTCATTAATACGTTGTGATACGATTGACAATACATCGTATTGAAATAATAAATTCCATTGATAAAATCAATAATTTAAGTAGATTAAGGGGCCAATATAAGAGCCTGTGCACAGGTGATTTAGTATAATAAAAACAAAATAAGTATAGTTTAATTTTGTGAAATCATTGTTTTATATTCCTTCGTCAAGACGTTTCGGTCTTAATTTGGATCACCTTCTTCAGTAATAATAATGCCACGACAATAAATATCAACAATCAGTATCATACAAGATCGAGTCATTTGCCCGAATGCACTTCGTTCACAAACATAAAACCATATCATAAGTCTGTCAGTCAAAAGCATTATACCACATCGAAATTCCGAAGCCTATAGATGCTTTCCTTCCTTAGGAATAGCACCGTATTGTCATTTCGCTTTTTTCGTTCTATTGATTTAATCAAATCAGTTCTTCATTTGATCATGTTTGCACGCATGGTTTACCTGATACCAGGATGCTCCCTTTCCTCTTTTTTTTAATTTTATCTGTGACTTGATCTTATATAGTCCCTGATCATATTATTAGACACACTTTGATTCTTTAATAGAATACAGTTTAGGAGAAAAAAAACTACTAATTTTATTTTTATTCGATTAGAATAATTTTCGGTGTCAAATAGCACTTTTACCTCTGCAACCTTCTGAGATGTCAAATCACTTGTTTTACCTATAATTTTTGTAAACAATATTAATCTTTTTCACAAGAAAATTTATTTTTCTAATTAGTAAGCAAGAAATTTTAAGTTTCAAGTCATAAATGAACAAAAGTAAAATTAAATTTCAATTAACGCACTCAAAACTCACGTTTATACTCGTTATTATCAACAATGCAACTAGCATGAGTTCATATTTGTTTAAGGTCATTGTAACAATGAAATAAAATGTCATAAAAAATACCTTTTATAGAATAATGGTTCCTTAACATACTACGAATTTTATAAAATAATGGTTCCTTAACATAATTCGATCAATAGATGAGCCGTAATATAAAACTGGTCCTCGGAAGTCAATAAAAAATTAAGGTACTTCTAATAATATGGCTGGGGACTGTACTTGCAAATCTAACTCTTGACACTTGTTCAGCTATAACTAAGAAACTTATGATTAGATTTTCACTCGCTGTGTTTTGTTACACGCTGGTTTTTGCACGCTGTTATTTAAGGCTGCAATCCGATTCACGCTTACAGTATTATAAGTATTATTCTACCTTTATTATTCATTACATGCCAAAGAAAGATAGAACGACGCTTGCAGCGCTGTAAGCATGAATCGAATCTCAGCCTAAGACTGTCTTAACACTTTACCACCCGGAAGCCTATTAATTTTCTACTGACAGCACCGGTAGGTAAAGTGTTAAGTTCATCTTTAGATGTTTTGTAGCCAGTGAAATGAGCCGTATATCACCTGAAGATGAACTTAAAACAGTTTTAAATATAATATATATGTAATATCTATCAAATATAAAGTAAGTAAGATATTTAATGTGTATCATTATTTTTGGAAAAAGGTGACATTTCTATGTGATTAAAACGTAAAAATATAATTTAGAAATTCATACGTCTTATATATCGGTTATTGTTGCGTTGACTGGGTAGTAATTGAAATATAATTTGAACTTCGCTTCGATGACGCGATTATATGAAAAGTGATAACGAACGAATGTGCTCATTGAAGAGAGATCCACGGTCAGAACGAGGACCAAATGATGACAGGGCCGAGATTACTTTACGGAGAGTACCTGCGTTTAGACAAGATCCTATCCGCGCAGAGGCTCCTCAGCGCCGAATACAGCAACGAAGTTCATGATGAACACCTTTTTATTGTCACTCATCAAGGTATTGATAATTAGTCCCTGCGATCACGTATGTTGAATGTTAATTAATTACCTCACAAACTATGCGATATTTCAACCGGTACGTTCAGACTCGCGATTCGTTTAATCGCCATTTCTATCGTGCTTCGTATTTAGCAACTCCAATTGCATGAGCGCATGCATTTCGATTGTCACAGCCTACGAGCTCTGGTTCAAACAGATTATTTTCGAGCTCGACTCCGTCAGGGCACTCTTCAGCTTCGAAAACAACGCGACGTACAACGAGTCCTCCAACGATCTCTCGGCCAATCTGGACAATGGAGTCTCTTACGTTTTGAACGAGTCGAAAACTTTGGAAATCCTGAAGCGACTGAACCGCATTGTACTTATTCTAAAAGTACGTTTCTTACTTTTCTAAAGTAGTCATATCTCAAAGAGCGATCATTTCAAAAGAGGTCAGCGCAGTTTTATCTCGAATAGCGGGACACAATCGGCAGCAGATCGTTAGCTGAACATTGTGTAAAGATTAAAGAAAATAGAGAGTTAAAGAACTTGCTTTCTCTCTGACACTGATAAATATGAGAGGTAAACGGCCCTTAAATATAGAAGAAGGATTTGTTATTCTGTTTTCGACTTACTCGGCGCCGTGCAAAACTGATAAGTATCATGCTCGGCATTATAAAGTGGTGCTGTGTAAGGTAAACGTCCCAGTAATTGAACGTGTCCCAATGATTGAGACATTAATAATATATATGTTTAATTAAAATACTTATAAATAAATGAAACAAAATCACAAACTGACTTAACATTTCTTTTCATTTATTATATTATTCCATATATTGAGGAGCATCTTAATAAAAAAAAAATACATCAATAATATTTTAATCATTAGGACATATATGTTCAATCACTGGGACGTTTATCTTATGAGCGAAACGATCATACCGATATAAATGGCTAACAATAAATAAATAAATTTGAATAGGTTTAATACGGATAATGTAGATAATTGAAATAGCTACGAAAGTTTTAGAACGTCAAAAACTACGCAATCAATCAATAGGCATCAATGAACGATATGATCAGGTTTGACTTGAGATTATAGGCGATTATTTAAGTGACGAATTTAACCATAAGGGATTAGCGTATTAGTGTTCTCAATTCGACTCAGTTCTTTCGTATTTCTTTTCTTCTTTCTTGAGTTTACAATCGCAAGCCGATTAGTCCGCGACAGACTGCAAGCCTCTTCGGTACTTAATTAAATTTTTCTATCTCGCCAAGCAGAGCATTTACTGCGGAGATTTACATTCTCTTATGGGTTGCAGAAAAATGGGCACGTAGGGTTCCCTCTTTTGGTTCCTGTGTTTTCGTTTTGATTGTCCTTGTTTGATGACGCAATATATGCACAAAGTGGCGATTCATGATCGATTCAGCACACTTGTAAAAATGTCCGGACGCTTTCTTTTAACCTAAACAATCAATAAATAACTGAAAATCATTTTACAATATCGAGCATAATACTTATCAGTGCACAGGGCGAGACACAGAAATCTTAAAAGAGAATCCCACTTGTACAGCTGAATATTTTTCCGCAACCCGTAAGAAAATGTAAATACCCGCGACAAATAGCTCTGCTTGGTGACGCAGAAAAATTGGATTAGATATCAAAGAAACACGCAACCTCTCGCGGATTAATCAAATCATCAAAGAAGGACAGCCAGATAGCGAGGATCCAGGAGCCTTAAATTATAAATCAAACGTAATAATATTATGGATTAATCTATTGCGATAATTTATATCACGTTATGTGACACAATATAAAATTAATTAATATTTTTTCAAATATAAACATATATAAATAGGACAAAAAAGGAAAGAAAAAGAGTTCGAATTTTGCATAATAGCGTAGCTCATGCGAGTTACGCTACTTTCACTTTCGATTCTCGCGACGAACCGGATGGACAGTGATATTGCCCGGTCGACGTGAGACACGCGTGACGACGCGCTATTTTTACCTCCCCGATTTAGGCGCTCATCCGGCAGGTAGAGGACTGTGAGAACCACAGAAATATCACTGACGGCTGAGTAAGATAATATCCTTAGACGACATGCGACACCCGGGCACTGACTCGTATATAGTTAGTTACGTCAGGTAACGAACCCGTTGTTCTCTATTTCGATACCGCAGAACGAAGGTGTGGTCACACATCTTTCCTTATTCCGACTCAATAAAACATCCCCCCTGCTAGTGACGCTGCATTCCGAATATGTGAAACACGATATCGAGTACGTTGAAGCACTTTATTACTATTGAAATCAGATCAATGCGCCTGTCGTGTCTATCGCCGTTCTGTCGCTCGTCCTCCTCGTCGGTAGCGTGCTCGGCAAGTATAAAATACAATCACTCGAGGTAAATCGGCGCGCTCGGGAGCGCGATTTGGAAAATTTACGAAGTGCGAGACGCCCCGATCTCTCGCTAGGATTCTCCTCGGGAGAAGTCATCTCCACGTATATTCGCTGCCGAACACGGTCGCGCTCTCTATTATTTGTGCCGTACTCGGCTGAATTTTCCAGTGCATCCTGTATAATGCACTGTAATATTAACGCACCGTGTCCGCCCGGTGTACTCGTGTGTACCCTTTGTTTACGGCGGCACCCATAGAAATGCGAGCACAGTCGGGCTGAACAATCGATGAAGGTGTTTTATGCGTTCCTTTATACTGGCGAGATCTCGGCGTTCTCTCGGTTCCGCCCGGTTCCGCGTTTATATCTTATTAAGTCGGTAATCTCGCCTAATCGACGCGGTCGGGAAATCGAAATCAGGGAAAGTACTGTAGCGTAGAATTAACCGTCGCGTCGCTTGCCTCTCTCGTGAAACGCGATCGACGATAACGACCTCGTGTACTCGTTGACGAGCGTTTCGAACTTCCAGCTGTTGGTGGACCAAGTAACGATCCTGGAAACAATGACGCCGCTGGACTTCATGGCGTTTCGCGACTATTTGTGCCCGGCCTCGGGTTTCCAGTCGCTACAGTTCCGCCTGCTGGAGAACAAACTGGGCGTGAAGCAGGAACACAGGGTGAAATATAATCAGAGTTACATGAGGGTCTTCGGCCGGGATCCCGCGGCGATCGAGGCGATCAAACGGTCGGAGGAAGAGTACAGTCTGAGCGCTTTAGTGCAGAGATGGTTGAGCAGAACACCGGGTCTCGAGACCGACGACTTCGACTTCTGGGGGAAGTATAAGCGGTCGGTGGAGAAGATGCTGGCCGAGCAGGAACAAGCCGCACACGTAATCGTCCTTAAACCTATCGATTTTGCCGGAAACGCGGAGGTAGTCTCTACCCGTGCACGGTCCCGCTTTTTCTCTTTCTCATCTGCGAGCAATGAGACGACGGTGGTCACGGTCGGTCCTCGAAATCAATGATGACATTTCAGAAAGCGTCGATGGAGCAAGCCAGAGAGTACCTGTTGGCCAACGTCCGCTCGCGGCAGGCGGTTTTCGAGACCATCATGAACGAGTCCCTTCACTACGCTCTCGTGTCGCGCGGCGAGCGCAGATTTTCGCACGGCGCCCTTCAGGGAGCGATAATGATCACACTGTATCGGGACGAGCCGCGATTCAGCCAGCCGCATCAAATCCTCATGGCGTTGATGGACATCGACTCGCTAATCACCAAATGGAGATGTAAGTGAGAACTCAGGTAGACTTATTTCGATACATTGTCTTCATTGTGATTAACACAAGTACGTTAAGATGCGTTCTCGTGCAACGAGCGTTTTATCAGTGTATAAAAGAAGATCAACGTGAAAATCGTGACGATATTAGGACGATATTCCGCTGCCATAAATATTGCTGCATATTTTGCCCGAAAGAGAACGCAATTATTCTGGAATTATTGTAGTAATAAGAATATTTTGATTAAAATTATAGCGTAATAAATGAATATTTCTTAAAACAAACATATTTTAAACATGTGCTGTTGCAATGGCATCACAAAGCATACATTAAATGTTTGTGTACTATGTTCAACATTTTTATCTCTCTGCGTTCGTGTTTGCATTTCCTATGTGTATATTATCTCTGTACTTTTTTTCTTGTCTGTAATGTTCTTGAAGAATTTTGCTTTGGAATGTCAATAAACGCACTTATCTATCTATACGGGGAAAATATTATAGTAAAAATTACCACAAAATTTTTTGTAATACTGGATTATGACAAAATTATCATTGAAATTATCATGTATGTTATAATCTTTAGTAATGTGTACAATGAAATACGTCACTAAAGATTACAACACACATCATAATTTCAGTTATAATTGCGGTATGGTTCAGCATTGCAAAATTTTGTGTATATTTCGAATCGTCTGAGATTTTAATTATTGTCCAGTTTTGAAATAATTAACTGTTGCAGTGACACTGTAACACGTGCTTATGTAAAAAAAAATCTGCAGATATATTTGCATCATATTGGCCAACGTAATTTTATCTGTTTGCGCTTAACCCATTTGCATCATAAGCTCATATATGCGCGGAATATTTCTGGCCATTATCACTAAAGCGCAGATATGCACGCTAGTGTTTTGTGCATCATAGCCACAACACATATGCATGCAGTTAGTGAAGAGTGATGATTGCAAACGGATTAAAATATTTCTCCGGGTAAAGGCAAACAATTTTGATAAAAATGGAGAGTTGTGATTCTAATAGTAGTGAAGAAGTAATTAGGCCAATAAAAATAATTGGAACGAAATAAACAAAAAATAAAAGCAGCAGCAACACGAAAAATTACACCACGTCCATCATTATCATCAAGATTTACTGGCCAACATTTTCCAATACGCATTGAAACAACTTCATCACGAACGTTGCAAAACTCGCAAACGTTGTGTAATTTGTTTATCACAAAGAAAGAGAAAAGATTTATTTTATCAGTGCGATAATCGCCGTGTGGCTATATGTATTGACCATTTCAAGTACTATCATACTATGCAAAACTATTAAATTTAATTTCTCAAATTATTTTCAATGTATATATGTATTAACTTTATTGGACTAAATAAAATTATGAATTCTTTGTGTACGCTATTTTGTTTTTTATGCATTTCGAAACATTTCTATCTTTATACAATAAAAAAAAATGTTGGTGATATAGGCCAATTTTACACTTTTCCGAATGATGCAAATGGGTTAACTCAGAAGCTGAGATTATTGGTTCTTGTGTTATGGATCATTTCTGTTATTTAGATAATCATGTTATCATGGTACAAAGGATGATTGGATCTCAACAGCTCGGCACCGGTGGCTCCTCCGGCTATCAGTATTTGAAGTCCACCCTAAGGTATTCAAATCACAATTTCCCGACGCTTTGATGCAAATAACTTATTCGAGGAAAAAGCATTCGTAAATGACGGCAGAGATAACACAGCATATACAACGAAGTCTTTGTTGCATAAAACTTTTTATTTATCGTAGAGTCTTATCATCGTACGATATGACGTATAAATACTTTGCAATGTCAAATGTCAGTAAAGTATATCGTTTTGAAGAAAAATGGGGAGGGGGAAGGAGAGAGAGAATGAGAAAATTATCGCGTCTATTGATTTGCACCAAGAAGCATACTTATAAATTGCATTCCGCGGAACATCTTCGATATCCACGTTAGCCGATTACGAAAACGCTTTTTTGATAACGGACGCTTCTCTTGTTTTATGCGTTTCCACAAACAGCGATCGGTATAAGGTCTTTCTGGATCTGTTCAACTTGTCGACCTTCCTGATACCGCGTCATATGATCCCGCCGTTGACGAAGCAGATGAAGACGAAACTGTCAATCGCCTCGAACGGCTGGAACGCGAACGATGGTCAAGATAATCCGAAAAACTCTTCGGAAAGTTCCTGAATTATTTCAGCGCGAGTGTTAATCACACATTACGACGAATCTCACAGAACTTTAATTGACAATTTTTATTTCTGTAACACATCAGACAGTCACAGTAGATATACATTCGCATGATTCAAATGAAGCAAATGTTCCAACGTTAAGTTTTTAAAATAGCCGATCGCAACGCTAGATATCTTAAAAAAAAAAAAATTACAAATAATGACACGAAAGATATGACATATTTTACATAAGTAATCAATCTTTTTTTGACTCGTAGTTTTACAACACTTTCGCTTACAATGTACTTTGTAGGAAGATATTGAAATATACATTACACATTATCGTTACATTTGTTCCATGGCTGTTCGATTTGTTTCTCGCCGAAACGGATGATGTCGTAAGTAGTCGTGATTTATTAACCAACTTCAACCGACGACACTTGATTGGCTATGCCTACGAACACGTGTTGATATTTCACTGTTTTCCATATTTAACCTTCGTAACACGCAATCTACTCAATCGGCGCAAGTATCGCCGTTCCACCGGGTAACCTTACCGCATAAATTGCTGCCGACGGCGATATAAAGGTATCCTTTGTCACCGAAGGTCGGTCCCCATGAGTTTTTCATGATATAATGTGGTATCGCCGCTGACAGATCATATCCCACTATCTGTACCGCGTGATTCAAACTGTTGAATGAACCGTCACAGTGATACTGTATCACGCCGCCTAAATAATTCTGCCATGATATGGCATTTACCGCGACTGCCACGGGTCCGTGAGTGGCGAGTGATGCCAGAAGTTCATCTTCCGCATCCACAAAGCTGGAACAAGCTCGATTAGTGCGCGAATCAACGTGGAGTAGGAATAAAAGGACTTTCGCGAGCGGCTCCGCCGATGTTGATGCAATTATCAACTGATTATTATAATTGTAATTAATATACGTTATAAATAACAATAGAAAGAAGAAAGGAGAAGGACTAATAAAATTATTAGTTTAAAAAAGGTATCATTATAACTTTTTCATATAAAAAAATATAAAATCATATTCATTGTTCATTGAAATAAACCTATATATCGTGAATAATGAAAGACTAATTATTTAATCAACATAGTTCTGCGACTTCTTTTACGGGAAACTATAGAGAAACGGAGAGATTGAATTTTTTCCAGATGAGATACGCGGATGAAAATTAACTACCTGTCACATGTGAAATCCATTATCCTGACACCTGAAGTCTTCATAGAAAGCCTGAAATAATATCAGATCGCTTTGAGATCGCCGTTGAGCTACGAAAATGTACGATTATCGCTAAACATGTATTTTTATACATCTACAATCAGATATTCTCATCACAGTATGCACTTACTTAGATAATCTGCACTGGTCATCTCGCCGTGTGAGAGGATATACGTTCTCGGAAATGACTTCGGTTTTCGACATCAGTAGCCACGAAAGCAGACTACATATGTCACCGCCCTGGCATCCGAAATTGCCTGGCATACAGTCAATCATCTGCACGTCGTAAAACGAGAAAATTAAACATTCAACTGTGACGAATTAACGTATGCGGCAGAAAATCGCGTTGAAAGATTAAAAAAACTGCTGGAACAAGAGCATCCGGTAAACGGATGATGTGTCGCATAAAGTTTCGTTCGATCGTGTGAAAATATGAAAACCTCGAAGAATCAAGAAACGGGCGAAAATGATAGAAAAACCATGCGACAAACTTATATTTCACAGAACACGACCTTCTTCCAGCAGTTGCATCACTTTTGAAGTACAGGCGTGTCAGGGATATAACGACCTACTTCCTGCACGCTAAAGGGATAGAAAGTTCCGTTTTTGATGGCGTACATCGATTCGATCATCTCGATGGTGCTGAACGCCCAACACGC